>NW_027423108.1:42500-243683 GCF_048934315.1 Petromyzon marinus
ACCAGCACCAGCACCACGGCCAGCACCACGGCCAGCACCACCACCATCACCACCGCCACCAGTACCACCACCAGCACCACCACCAGCACCACCACCAGCACCACCGCCAGCACCGCCGCCACCTCCTCCGCTACCGCTACCACCACCACTACCACTCCTGTGCAGGGCCCAATCACACTGCACATTGGAGAAGATCTTTTTAGAGAAGGAGCCGCTGAGCCAGGGTAAGCAACTCTCCGTGTGTCATGTGTGTATTTATTATTATTGTTTACGCAGGATAGGCACCACTGAGTCTCAAGACCTTTTTTCAGCAGGGTCCTGCCAAGTTTTGTTAGTAATCGGGAACAAATTTGCTGTTGTTTGCGATCTGATTTGAGTGATTTGCATTGCTTATGTGGGTTCAGTTATGGGGAGAAAGCTGCAGAGCCCACCCAGAACAGGGGGAGAGAACAAACTCCACACAGAGAAAGTGGCCCAAGTTGGGAATCGAACCCAGATCCCTCTAGCTATGAGGCAAAGATGTTCCAGCTCTGCCACCCACACAATCACACAGACAATGGAAACCCCACATGTACATTTGGCGATAGAAATGTTCTCCATAATTGGTTTCTGGGTGAGACCACGTAACAATGCGGTCATACATTCACCATGTAACCCTACATCCACTATGTTGTTGCCAGACTAATGCCCGTTTCCTGGCCAACTACCAAGTGTATTTTTACTGCACAAGGATAGCTGCCATTGGGAGGAGGGGGGAGCCCCCTTTCAAATGCATTGAGACGAGAAATGCAAGATGTGAGTGGCTCATCACGTGTAAAGCGCTCTGAGATGGCATCAAAGTCAAAGGGGTCAACTTAGTCGACCACGAATCACCATAGATATTTTTTCCACAATCGTGCATGGGTGAAGCAGGCCAGCGATAGCGGGTTCATCACTCACTGCTTACAGTTCAGCTCTGGCGTCCTGCCCTGGGTATTACTGCTGCTGCGTAAACCACAAAGACACGCACACCCTCTCCTTCGTAGCAGACGTTAAAAATCTCCCCTGATGTCATTGGAAATGAGTATGCCATTGTGTGCCAGGGATCAATTATAATACACATATACAAATGTCACTGCAAGTAATTCGATTGGATTTACACAGCAATGGCAGCCACTACTGTGAAACTACAGCAGTCTGTGTTAGATTCAGCAGCACCTTTCTTCGTGCTAGCCTTGCATTGAGAGAATGACAGCTGCAATGCCAAGCGTACTCACTGATTGTGATGTTTTGTGTGGTTATTAAATTCGAATTAATCCGCCACACAGTCCACCTACAGATTATGAGGAGACGACTGCGATGTCTGCCATAGCAGGAAGGTTGAACGGTGTCATGCGCGTCTCTTCACAGAGCGGAGCCAGCGCAGCAATCCTCGCAGGCCGTTGAAGAGGAGAGAGAGGTTGTGGAGAAGAAGATGAAAGAGGAAGTGAAGGGGGAGGTGAAAGAGGAAATGGAGAAGGTGGAGAGGGAGTTGGAGAAGACAAATGAGGAGACAGCGGTGGAGGACGAAGAGGACGACAAGGAGATGGAGGAGAAGATGGCTGTGGAGGAGGAAAAGGAGAAGGTGGTGGTGGTGGTGGAAGAGATGGTGATGCAGGAGGTGGAAAAGACGGAGAAAGAGAAGACGGAGGAGACAGAGGAGGCGACGGGGAAGGAGACAGAGGAGGAGACAGGAGACAGAGTGGCAGGAGGCGGTGGTAGTGCAGGAACGAAAGGGCCTGGCTCGTGTGGCGAACGCGATCCGTGCGCTCTTCCGCAGCATGATGCTGTTTGGTTGCGGCCGGTCGACCGCACAGTTGAGGTGATGGAGGTGCCACTGGGACCGCAGCCGGGGAAGGAAACTGAGCAGCAGATGCCAGGACTGCACTGGACACTGACTGCTGCCAACAGACTAACTCTGTTAAGAGTTAGGATCAATCCAATGCATTATGTAATAATTATCATTGTTGTTTTTATTATAAACTTTATGACATAAACCTATGAGGAAACAATGTAACTTTGCATTGCTTGTGAGCGCTGCCTGGGTTGGTTTAATGTGCCTTGGCTCGTGTGCAGTGTCCCGGCTGTGTGTGCGGCGGTACAATGACAACTATGTCATGAGAGAAGTTTCAGGCAATGGCCCTTCTTCAGAACGTGTACAAGCAGTGGTGGGAAAAGATCATCAGGCGATTCGTCTGTCACATCCACCCCTTCACTGCCCCACTGCCCCTCTGCCAAGCTGCTTCCGCTGCCTGCTGCCCCTCTGCCCACTGCCCCATTGCCTCACTGCCCCTCTGCCCACTGCCCCATTGCCTCACTGCCCCTCTGCCCACTGCCCCATTGCCTCACTGCCCCTCTGCTCCGCTGCCCCACTGCTTTGGTGCCACTCTACCCTAATGCCCCGCTGTTCCATTGCTCCACTTTCCCACTGCCATCACATCCATCACGAAGCAGCGAAACGTCCATACCACCTCATTAAATATTACCCTGATGTGCACGCAGAGAGAGAGAGACCCTCGTTTGGCATTGCATACTGGAGGGGGCTGCTGTGATGCAATGGCTCGTAAACTTCACTGGCAATATAGAGAGATTGCTGGTTCCACCTTCTGGCACAGCAGTTGAAACAAATGGTCGAGTATCTGAAGTTCCCCTGCCTTTGTCCGCCAAACAGTGCAACTGGGTACACCAAAATCGAGTGGCAAGTTGCGTGTGGTGGGTAAATGTGTGGATACTCCTTCCTCTTCAAAATCATCTAACGAGTATGGAAGAATAGACCAAAATATCGTTCAAACGCCTTTCTAGAGGTCTCTCTTGTGGAATTTCTTCCTGCCAGCAGAGGCATGAGAAAGCAATTGCAGGACTGCTCCACATTACCAATTGCCTTGGCAAAGTATTACAATAATGCTGCTTACTAAACAGGCTGCATATGTATTTAACATGGGGGGGGGGGTGTTGATTGTCTAGAGATGGTCCAGTGGCTCAGAGGTCAGAGCACTAAAATGGGGTTGAATCCAGGCATTCACCTACGATTAAAGCAGGTTCTCAAGTCTGGTGAATTAATGGTCTCAGCGCGGTTGCCATTGACTGCACATAATACACCATCACATTACTGCTTGGGTGAGTGGGAAATTGAGTAAGTGGGTGGGTAGGTGGTGGATGAATGAGTGCATCGGTGTGTGGATGTGTGGGTGAGTGGATGGGTAATTGGATGCGTAATTGGATGAGTTGGTGCCTGGGTGAGTGGATGGTTGGTGGTTGAATGGGTGGATGGGTAATTGAATGAGTGGGTCAGTGTGTAGATTGGTGGATGTGTGAATCTGTTAATGAGTAAGTGGGTGATTGAGTTGGTGAATGATTAGGTGGATGGATGAGTGAGTGGGCGGGTCAGTGAGTTAGTTTGAATGAATGAGTGGTTGAGTGGCTAATTACATGAATGGGGAGGTGGATACATTATTTGGTGCTTGGGTGGGTCAGTGGGTAATTGAGCGAGTGGGTGAATGAGTATGTGGGTGAGTGGATTTTTGAATGAGTGATTGGGTGAATGGGTGAGTTCGTGAGTCTGTGTGTGAGTGGGTAATTGAGTGGTTGGATGGGTGAGTGGGTAAATTAGTGTGTGAATGAGTGGTGGGTGAGTGGGGAGGTGATTGGGTGGGTGGGTGGATGAGTTAATTGGTGGGCGAGTGGGTGCGTGGGTGGGTGAGCGGGTGGGTGAGTTAGTAGGTGGATGGGTGAGTGAGTGAGTGGGTGGGTGAGTGAGTGGGTGGCTGGGTGAGTGGGTGGGTGAATGGGTGGGTGGGTGAGTGAGTGGGTGAGTGGGTGGGTGAGTAGTTGAGTGGGTGGGTGAGTGGGTAATTGAGTGAGTGGGTGAATAAGTACGTGGGTAAGTGGTATTTGAATGATTGAGTGATTGGGTGAATGGGTGAGTTGGTGAGTGTGTGTGTGAGTGGGTGGGTGAGTGAGAGTGGGTGGGTGGGTGGGTGAGCGGGTGAGAGTAGGTTGGTGGGTGGGTGAGGGTGGGTGGGTGGGTGAGTGGGTGGGTGGGAGATATAGTGAGTGGATGAGTGGGTGGGTGAGTGAGTGTGTCGATATGTGGTGAGTCTGTCCCTGGTGAGTGTCTCTGGTGAGTCTGAGGACCAGACACTGTTCTGACCATTCCGTCCCCTTCGAGCGCCTTGCTGGCCTTCATCGGGGCTCACTACCAACATGAGCTGCCCCAGATATGTATATAAGAATCAAAATCTGAATATGTAATCATACTGGAGGAATCCGATGAGCTATACAGCTTTTTTCAGAGATGTCCAGTAGGGACGGCTTTGTACGTTACAGCAACAAACAATAAAAAAACGATCGGAGTGCAAGGCATAGGAAAAGTAAACAAATCACAAAAAAAAGAATAAACTAAGCAATTTTTTAAAAATGTTATCAGGTAAAGTCCAATGAGGTATTAGCTTATTTTTCAGAAGCCACTTGACCACAAATGATAACTCATGTATGGGGGCAGCTATTGAAGGCTGAATTTCTTTCGCACCGTACATAACCAACCGTGCTAATCGGAGGTGCCGGGGAAGGACAACAAAAGTATTAGGTTAGGATCAGGGCTATAGTTCAGGGCTATAGGGTCAGGGCTACAGGATGTAGGGGCACTGCAGGTTCTCCACAAGGCACGTGATGCCCTCTAGTGGACAAACGCATAACTACAGCTGCTGCTGCAGCTCAAGGAACAAGATGACCGAGCTGTACAGCCTCCACATCGCCACTTCCCCACGCACACAATGCGAGTGGTGCTACTCAGCCGCACAAGCTTCTGAGAGTGCATCTCATCATCAACATTAACTCAACACAAGCAGCACCCTGAAACAGGCTTCGTCTCTCAGTGTCTCATCAGCAGTCAGGCTCGCTTGAACTGGTGAACTGCCAGATGTTACTGAGAGGGAACCATTGTTAGACTCGCCTTTTGCCCGTCCAAGGACGGGTGTATTGCAGTAAATCTGAAATTTGCAAGCGAAAAAGCAGACCACGACGTGATATTCATTGCATTAATGCGTGTGTCACTGCGCCCTTACAAATTGCACAAACAGATGTTCTGTACTTTTGAGGCATAAGCAATTGGAAAATAACACTATCCAGGAACCTATTTTTTTGTTACACAGTGATATTAATGAGGGGAGTTGTTTGATGTGGAGTTACGTCACCTGCTCATGATTATTTATGGGGGAGGGCGCTCCATGTGGAGTGACGTCACATGCTCATGATTCTTCTTGGTTCTTTCGGTAAAGTCACGTAGAATGGAAATAAAATAATAATAATAATAATAAAAATTCCCACGAAGTTTCGGCCACAACACAAGTAGCCTTCCTCAGGTGAAGAAACAGAACTGTCGGGAGGAAGACAGCGCTTCAGTGAACACTGCCAGGCTTGGCAGCGTCTTTTAAGCTGGGTGGGAGAAGCAGAGCACCTTGACAAAGGAGTTTACATATCAACAGTAGCTGTGTTAATGTGTTGGATTAGCAGAATGTTAAAGTCAGAAAATAGCATGTAACTGGGGGATTAGCATGGATGTTAAAGTCAGAAATTAGCATGCTAATCCCCCAGTTTCATGCTAATTTCTGACTTTAACATCCTGCTAATCCAATTTCTGACTTTAACATCCTGGTAATCCAACACATTAACTCCTCCTCCTCCGTTCCGAACATAGATGGACTCGTCAGTCTGAACAAAGCTCGTCGCTCTCCGTGGTGCTAATCCCTCATACTAACATCATGCTAATCCCCCAGTTACATGCTAATTTTATGACTTTAACATTCTGCTAATCCAACACATTAACACAGCTACTGTTGATATGTAAACTCCTTTGTCAAGGCGCTCTGCTTCTCCCACCCAGCTTAAAAGACGCTGCCAAGCCTGGCACTGAAGCGCTGTCTTCCCGACAGTTCTGTTTCTTCACCTGAGGAAGGCTACTTGTGATGTGGCCGAAACGTCGTGAGAATTTATTTATTTATTATTTTTGTCATTTTATTTCCATTCTACGTGACTTTACCGAAAGAACCAAGAAGATGAATCTCTGCAGTCACGAAAGCTTTAAATCGAAATGCTCATGATTCTTAATGAGGGATGGGGGGGTCCATGTGGAGGACGTAACCTGTTCATGATTATTGAAGGGGGCTGTTCGATGTGGAGTGACGTCACTTGTTCATGATTATTGGTGAGGGGGGGAGTACTCCATCTGGAGTGACGTCACCCGCTCATGATTATGAATGAGGGGTGGGGGTGTGTCCATTTGGAGGACGTCACCTTCTCATGAATATTAATGAGGGGGGCTGGTCGATGTGGAGTGACGTCACGAACGTTAAGGACATACATTCCTGGGTGATTATAGTAGATATATAACAACCGCCATTCGCCCCTAAGTGGCGGTGACGTCACCACGACGCTTGTGCCAGGCCATGTGCACCTCGAGGCCACGTTTAGTGTCGAACGCCCGCTGGCAGGAGGTCACGGGGCAGACCCAGGTGCCACGGGTCGACTGACTGAGATGACTGAGATGACTGGCTGATGCACCACCTGTGCCCCCTACTGTGCCAACCTGCTGTGCCCTAGCCACCCGGCGCTCCGCTCGTTGTTGTGAGCGTCGCTCCTCTGCCCTCCGTTGTTGTTGGAGGGCAACTACCTCGAACTGCCCAGTAGCGTCCTTCACGAGCCTCCTCCACAGAGGCCGATTTTGACACCGCTGGTACCAGTCATCGGCAAGTCCACTCAGCTCCACGTCCTCCTGTACCACATCACTCCATCTCTTCTCTAGCCCGTGCGGCGCCCATTTAGCCCCCTCGATCCGGCCGAACAAAAGCTGTTTCGGCAGTGGTGGCTGGGCATGCGGGCTACATGACCCAGCCATCGCAGCCTTGCCTGACGGAGGAGCTCACCGATGGGACCTTGCCCAGATCTTTCAAGGATTTGTGAGCTCCTCACACAATCCAGTCTGGTTAAACCCAGGATGGATCGTAGGCAGGCCTGTCTAAATGTTTCTAACCGGCGAAGATGTTCCATTAGGGGGGTCCACGTTTCGCAAGCGTAGAGAAGGGAGGGAATGACCGTGGCCGAGAAGACCCGAAGCTTCGTGTGGCGTGACAGACCAGGTAGCTTCCACACAGCGTTACGCAACCGATGAAAATATATTGCCGCACGACTGATTCGGAGTGAGACCTCTGCTGTTAAACTGGAGCCAGTCATGAGCACACTGCCCAGATATGGGAAACTCTCCACTCTCTCCACAACTGCCCCATCACCGATTGGGAGTTGTGGGGTTGGAGTGTCCCATGGTACAAAATACCCAGGTAGGTGCTTAGTTTTGGTGGGGCTGATGGTAAGGCCCCATCGCTAAGAGGCACGCTCCAGCCTCAGCAGCAGCATCTCCAACTCCTCCTCTGAATGAGCAGCTATTACCAAATAATCGGCATACATAACGTGGTTGAGCAATAGGGAGCCATCCCTTGACCGCACCCGGGCATCGATCAGCCTCCCATTATATCTGTACCATATGGAGATTCCCCCGATACAGCTATTGAAGGCGTCATGAACTACGTGGTCAAAATAGATGTTAAATAATGTGGGAGCCAGAGGACATCCCTGTCGCACCCCAAGGTATACAGGGAATGGCTCGGACTCCCGGCCACGTAGTTTTACCCGGGCCCGCTCACCATCATGAAGGTCCTTAATGATCGTGAGCAAAGGGTCAGGTACTCCAAAAGCACGAAGAACAAACCATAGCCCAGGCCTACTGATGGTATCATAGGCCTTGACCAGGTCAATAAAACAGAGATGTAGGTCTTGCTGGAATTCCCTACACCTCTGCTGTAGCAGACGGACAGAAAATATGGCATCTGTGCAGGACCGCCCTTTCCTGAAACCGCATTGGGGCTCCGCAAGCCTCTCCTCAGCGTGCCTGGCAAGGCGATGTTGAATAATCCTTACCAGGACCTTTCCCGGCACACTGAGGAGTGAGATGCCCCTGTAGTTGTCACAGTCTGTGCGGTCTCCCTTCTTAAAGAGGGGGACGACCAGGGCATCCTTCCAATCCTGCGTAACCCGTCAAGTGGTCCTGACTGTTGTTATGATGTCATATAGGGCAGTCTGTGCACCAACGCCACCCTCCCTCAGCAGTTCGCTTGGGAGATCATCTTTGCCCGTTGCCTTTCCTGGTCTCAGACTCCGGATTGCCTTCAGTACTTCCTCAACAGATGGCACTTCAGCCTGCCACTCACAGGCGGTGACTTCTTCCAATATTTGAGGCACCGCAGCCTCAGCAGGGTCATCCTAACTTTGTGCCACGATGTTTTCCTGGCTGAGGAATTTTCCCTCCCCCAGGACCTCACAGAAATGCTCAGCAAATCTGCAAACCTGTTTCACCGGGGGGTCGGAGATTGGATCACCGTTTTTTCCCATAATGATGGTAATAGGTGTGGCACTGCAGGTAACTTTTTTGATGGAGTTAAATAGAGATTTGTGATCGTGGGCCACTGAGGCAGACTCCATTTCCTCAGCAACCCGCGACCACCATCCATCCTTGCAGCGCCTCACGGCTCTCCGAACCTCCGAGCGAAGGTTGCGGTAAGCCTCCTCATTCTCTGACGTGGGATTCTGTAGCCGATGACAGTGGGCCTGTCGCTTTTCTCAAATATCCTGAACACCTCCTCTGTCAGCCAGGGTCTCTGGGGAGGTCTGGACCGCGTACCCAAAGCAGCCATTGCAGCTGCATGAGTCACAGTCCTAAACCTCTCCCATTTACCCTCGACATCAGGAGGAGTCGGGGACGATGCCAACCCCAGCCGCAGTCGATGATGAAATTCTCAGTAGATATATGGGCCCTTCTTCACCCACCCACCCACCCACTCACTCCCTCATCCATCCACTCACCTACTCACCCATCCACTCACTTACTCAATGAGCCGCTCACCTTCTCACCCAGTACTTACACATTAACTGACCCTGCCACCCACTCAATTTCTAACCCACCCACTCAATTTCTAACCCACTCACTCACCCAACCAGCTGCCCACTCCCTCAGCCACTCACCTACTTACCCACCCACTTATACATCCACTTACCATGCAACCCACTCAATTTCTAACCCACCCACTCACCCAACCGCCCGCCCACTCATCTACTCACCCATTACCACGGAATTATTCACCCACTCACCCATTAGTCAACCACCCAATAATTCAACCACTCACAAAATAAATCACCTATTAATTAAACCACCCACTAACTCAGCCATCCACTACCTCAACCACCCACTAACTCAACCACCCACTAACTCAACCACCGAGCCACTCACCCACTCAGCAAGCCACCTACTACTATATCTCTAACCCACTATTTCACTCACCCACCTCCCACTCACCTACACACTAAACTAAATCTAAATGATGTTTATTTTACCAGGTAAGGCACACTGAGCTATATAGCTCGTTTTCAAAACAACCGTTACCACAAATGATAGCTCAACAATGTGGCGTATCACGGATACATTTATAGCAGCCAACTCCTCTAAATGCATGTTTCTAAATGTTTAGGGAAATAGAGACGCAACAAGGTAGGGATTGAACCTAGAAGCTCCTGGATACCAGGCGAGATAGTATCTCGTCACCATGGCGCTACGCTCTTGGACTCTCTCACCCACTCAAACACCTACCCACTAACTTAACCACTCACTAACTCAACCAGCCACTTACTCAACCACCCACAAACTCAACCACCGAGCCATTCACACACGAACCCACTCACCATGCCACCCATTGTTGTTATTCTGTCTCTCACTGTTCAAATAAACCTACCATTAAAATTATAGACTGATCATTTTTTTGTCAGTGGGAAAACGTACAAAATCAGCAGGGGATCAAATACTTTTTTCCCTCACTGTATATGTGATAAACCACTTTGTTTTCCTGTCATTTGTAACAAGGTCGCTTTTGAAAAAGATCTATATATCTCTGTGGACCTTAGCTAGTACGATGAAAAATAGTTCAGTTTTAGTTTATTGAGTGGGTAGGTGTGTGATTGAGTCATGGGTGGTTGGGTAGGTGGGTGAGTAGGTAAGTAGCTGGGTGAGCGGACGGGTGAGTGTGTGAGTTAGAGAGTGGGTGGGTGGATGGGTGGGTTTGTGAGTGGGGGAGTGAATAGGTGAGTGGGTGGGTGAGTGAAGTCTT
The DNA here is from genome assembly GCF_048934315.1 of Petromyzon marinus. Classification (NCBI taxonomy): domain Eukaryota; kingdom Metazoa; phylum Chordata; class Hyperoartia; order Petromyzontiformes; family Petromyzontidae; genus Petromyzon; species Petromyzon marinus. The sequence continues at coordinate 52,724 of NW_027423108.1, forward strand.
GAGTGAGTGGGTGTTGGATATGTGGGTGTGTGAAAATTGATGAAAAGTAATGAAAATTAAATGAAATTCGAAATTTGCATAATGAATCCAAAATTATGTTCATTCGTGTAATTATGCGTATAACTATGCTAATTAGAGAGGTAATCGTATTAATTTATACGAGTGGGTGTGGTTGTGTTAATGATAGCCTTTATGATAATCAGGCCCCGCCTCGTTGACGAGGTGGGGTTATCAATCAGGATAACGCAATCAATCGTGTGCAGTTACGCTAGTGTCAATTCGGCCTCGTTGTCTAACTTTGTATTATTGATCAGCATAATACAATGATTCTCGCTTTAACACTCTGTGTTCATATTTTAGGTCCCAAGTTCATATCATTCGTTTTAAAGTTTAATGAGTGTGGATTGGTGTGTTTATAGTTTAGGATCCCGAGTTCATATCTGATCGCAGGATACAGATCTTATGCAAAAATTTCAGGAAAGAATCACACGACCACTTCTGTATTGATCAATTTATTTTCTAATTAAACCTTAACTATAATATGTATGCAAACTCTCAATCTCGGAACTTCAACACGGTATCCACACGGTATCAATACAGAATCATCAACGACTGTACGATTTCACTTTGATAACACATGGACCCCGCATAAAGCGATTGCCGTTAGTTAGAGAGAGAGTCAGAACATGCCAATGCTATGCTACACAAAAGCTTATACATTATAATATGAACGATTATTATGCTTGAAATGGTCAGTATGTTATCACGGCGATTGATTCACATGCAACGGTATTCATATAAAAAGACAATCAAACAGTTATTTCCAAAGGCATAAATGTAACAACAGATCCACCGGACAGAATATAAGATTACCGAAATGGCTTAGTGTGAGGGTATGCGGCAGAACGTGTTATCTCACGGGAGATTAATTAATTCGTGAATAAGATTGTATAATCAGAAAATCGGTTTAGCACGATTCCTCCCCGGGAGCGTAGCTCCGTGGCGAAGGTGCCAAGGGTTAATTCGTATTGATGGATCGGTTGGTAACTTATGCGATTAGAAGTACAGTCCAAAACAAAATATTAAAGAGGAAAATTACGAATATACTTATAAACGACGGACTGTTATCACACTATCGATGCTTCCACGGCCAGATGGTTCACGGACTTGAGTGTGTTTGTGTGTCATGAATTGTGTGGAGTAGTCATTGTTTGGAGTTGAGTCTTTAGGTCCAGCGAACGTCAGATTGGTCGTGCAGTGGGGCATAGCGCATCATCGTATCGTGGAGTTCTCTTTATAGGGTAATGTGAGTGTGGTTGGTCTTCTCGCGTTAACATACGTCGACGGGTCCCTTGTATGAAAGGGATACTCGCTCCCTTTAGAGCGGTCAGGGTGAGTAGGGGTTGTGCATCATACGTATCGGCGTTCCCTCCTCCACACAGCAGCCAGCCTCTGTCCACACGGGGGAGAGTTGCTTGATCGCTCTCAGTGCTGCTCAGTGGCCACCTCTCTCCACTGCTGGATGAGCTGCGCGATCACGCTCGTGCTGGTTCGCCGACAGCAGTTTCTCTCCGCTGCTGGATGAGCTGCATCGGCACGCTCCCTCTCTCTGGGTGGAGAACTCGAAGGTGCTCGTTGCTGGTTTGCTGAAAGCAGGTTTTTCTCCACTGCTGGATGACTCAAGTCACACGTGCTCTTGCTCTGGTTTGCAGAAGCTCTTGCTTGGTGCGTCGGTCGCTCTGCAGCTGGACTCAATGTAGAATAAACTTTCAACAATACTCTTTTTTTCAGCTCTTTTAAAATCCCACTCGGTGGCGCCTCACTACCTTGCGATTCTTGCCAACGTCAGTGGGTAGCGACGGGGCCACTTTGGCCTCTGTTCGCCGCCCCCTGCTCTGCAGCTCGCCGGCTGGCGACCTGTTCCTCTCGTTCCCGATTTGAACTGCTCCTGAGCCGGCCCACTGGTCGAACTCTCTCGCGTTCCGACCTCCTCCGAGTCGAACTCCCCGAGTTCCGACCCCCCTGGTCGAACTCTTCCGAGTTGCTCCTCCGAGTCGAACTGTCTCCCGAGAGTCGACCCCCCCGGTCGAACTCTGGTGAGCCGACCCCCCCCCCCACCCCGGTCGAACTCTGGTGAGCCGACCCCCCCCCCACCCCGGTCGAACTCTGGTGAGCCGATCCCCCCCGGTCGAACTCTGGTGAGCCGACCCCCCCCCCCCCCACCCCGGTCGAACTCTGGTGAGCCGACCCCCTCCGGTCGAACTGAGGTTTCAATGCTCAGGATCCTCTTTTTATGCACAAAAATCCCTTCACTCGGATCCTGCCCACAAGGCGGAGTTTCTTTCGATTTTTGCTGTGTCAGGATTTGTCCGTATGTATCTGCGTCCGTGTGTGTGTGTCTGTACGTGTGTCAGTGTGTCATTGTGTGCATCACCCACGGTATATTCCGTTGTCATACTCCTACCATAAAACCCACAAGTAAAACAATCAAATGTTATAAATTGTCTCGAAGGCGCCTCTCTGTCTGGGTGCACAACCTGGAGGGAGGGGCGATATTCCCTCCGACTTTCACCGACGCACAAAGAAATGGTTAAAAAGTTTTAAGTTAACATTTCATTTCATCAGAGTTCCAAAGTTATGATTCTGTATTAATCCAATGTCTGTGTCAGCTTCCCGTTGTGGTGTTTGACTCGTGTTTCCTCGAGCGTATACACACTCCTACCCCGCGCTGCGGGGATACAAAGACGGCCAGGATCTCCCTTTCTCTCCGACCTTGGGTTTAACATCGCCCTTTGCTTACGTTGCAGTTTTGCTGTGCGCTTGCATTTCTTTTCCTCTCTACTCTTGCTTTAACCCTGCTTATTATTTGCGTATGGGTGGATTAGAGCATTCATGTTGACTTATGAAAACCTGATTGTTATAGGCTTCGGGTCAAGTCGTATAGAAATTATTAAAATGTAAATACATTTCATATTAATTAATAGACGGGTGATGGTTACATTGCTATAGCTTGTGGCAGGGTTCAATTGAAGTGGGTGTGAAGATAAATAACTTTAGCCTACCCTGTCGTTAAATTCCGATTTTAAGTTACTTTAATAGTAATGCAGAACCAATTAGCTTTTTGACTTAACTAGATCTAGGCTAACGCAACCTCCCAGTGACCCTGGCTTTGTGTTTACGTCAGCCCCTTGCAATCCGCTGGGCTCTGCTCTCTATCTGCTCCCTCTGACCCTGGGAGGGCTCTGAACGTCAAAATCGTGTTAGTGGGTCAAGGTAAATATGACCTCCACATGCCATGCCGAGGCCTGGTTTGGTGTTTTTATTCATTATTAAAATAAAAACAATAGAAATATGTTTCTATATGTATCGAAAAATTACTTGTTAATATTAAGATGGAAAGGGGGGCATATACAACAGTGGCCTGCTTCATGTATCTATTTACGAACGTTCGATTTTACAAAATGTCACGTTCATGCAATTGACAAATTATGGACACCTTTAGATGAACAAAATCGAATTTCCGCGTGAACGAAATTCCATACGGCACGCGCCAGATCAAACGAGAAGCACCGTGGAGGCTGCATCACCCGTCCACTACAGCGTCACGGTGTCCCTGCAGGGCAACAGCAAAGCCTCCACATCACCTCCAGTCAATTCAACATGCAAATCTTTTGGTGAATTCCCTGCAAAGGTAAAAAAAATCCTTACGGGTACTTTTGCATTGTGAAAAATGATATAGGTGTATATTTTTAGATAAGGAGTGGAGTTGATATGTCCGAAACGCATCCCGATTTTTTTTTTGCATTAAATTAATGGGAAAATTCATTTGATATTTAGTTTTTCGCGCGTTTTATAAAGAAAGCATCGCTTTCGTAAATGGAGGAACATCAGTGAGTGTCCCTGTTGGTGAGCGTGACGCTAGAAATGATGGTCGAGTCAGAGGCGCGAATGTGGCCCAGGGCAGACGCGCGGACGTGCGGGCGTGACAGTGGGGAACAACGGGGTCATGATTCCAGTCGTATGAGCACAGGGCTCGTTTCAAGTTTCATTTATTATTGGTATATCCCTGTGAGCCATGCGGCTCTTGAGTCGGGTGCAAGCACAAACAATATGAACAGAGAACATCTTAAAAGCGACGACACGCAACAGAAACATCCTGGATAAAACAGCAAATCTTCCAGAAAAGAAAACGGTATTACAACGCTGTGCAAAAATCTCAGTGTAATGCAAGTCAAAGAATAACAACCATAAGACAATTTAGATTTAAGTTATCAGGCCAACTCCGCACTTCCACAAGAAACATGGCTTAAACCATGTTTTCGAAATCAAAATAAAGCTATAAGAACAATGTAAGAACAGTAATCATAGGAACTGTGATTCAAATTTAACAAAACACATTGCAGCGGCGGGAGCTGGTAGGAACGTTGGGTTGCTCGGTCAATGACCAGGGTCAACGGCGGCGTGGTGTATTCCGCAAATATGCCCGACTATGAGGGCAGGCACAAGTCGGCGTGAGTTGGTTAAACGTTGAGTTTTATAAGGGCACCACGGGGTGACCAGCCCCTCCCCACCCAGCCCCTCCCATTTTTGTATGCACGACGGACGGTCACAATGATCCCCTGTGGGCTGGTGTCACCAGGAGGTTCCTACCAGTATTAACGATATACATTTCAGTTTATTTATTTATTTGGTATAGCCCTGTGAGCCATTTGGCTCTTGAAATCGGGAGCAACCGCAACAAACAAAAAACAAGAAAAAACGAACAAGAAAACATCTTAAAGTGACTGTGCAAACAGAAAATCCAGGAAAAAACAGCAAAATATTCTTGAAAAAGCACCGTACACCAACGCTGTGTGCAAAAATCCCAGTGGGATGCAAGTCAAACAACAACAAGAAACTTAGATTAAGGCCACCATTCTAACTCCGTACTACAAACATGTCCAAACCAAAAAACGTTTTCAAAATAACCAAAAATGAAGCCATAATTGCAATGTAACAGTGATCATAGGGACTGACCGAATTTTTAACAATAAACTACATGAATAACTTGAAACACCAAACCCTAGAGCCACAGCTGGCTGAATGAGTTACTCCACAACAGAAGCATCAGTCGGAGTATCTATTTTTTCAATGCACCTTTAAGATCAGCACGCTAAATCAAAATACAGATAATACTTTGCAGTAGTCATCTGGAGCGAAACATTTTATTTTACGCTAATGAATAGCAGTAGCAGCTAGGGGTGTACAACTCCTCTAGAGCAGTGTTGAGAGAAGATCTCATTGGTAGCGATTCAAGTTGCAGTTTATTGGCAATAGCATTCCAGAACCTGGGGGCATCAATAGCAAAGGCCCTTCCTCCAGTTTTTGTACGGCAATAGGGAATGTGAAGCTGATAAATGAGCGAAGACCTGAGGTCAAATTTGTTCTTTGAAACAGAGACGAGATCCAGTAGGTAGTCTGCGGAATTTTTTTGTAAGTACATCGTGAATAAATAAGATCTGTTGCACAAGCCGTCGAACATTAAGAGATGTTAAGTTTGACCCAATGTAGAGAGATCAGTGGTGAGTCCTATATGGGCAGTGCAATGTAAATCTTAAGGCCGAGTGATAGATGGAATCAAGCTTCAGTACTTGGGGCTGATTTTTACACGATGTCACAGTAATCAAGTAGATGCAGTATGGTAGCTTTTATCAATGCAAAACGGAACATTGGGGGAGAAGCAGGGCTTGTGTCGATACAGAAAACCAATTTATATTTTCGTCTTTTTACCAATATAATCAATGCGATCTTCAAAATTCAGTTTTGAATCCAGGATGACCAAGATACTTATAGATCTTGACTTGCTCTATTTGATAATTATTTAAGGACTGTATTTGGGGAAAATAACTTCCAGCTTTAGTCAAGGTGAGAAGCATAGCACCTTGGTTTTGGAAGTATTCAGGACTAGTTTAAGAGCAACTAGCTGATGTTGTAGTTTGTTGAAATCACCCTGTAGCTTAGCAATCAAGTCATCCGGAGAGCGGCCAGCAGTAATTAGTATCGTGTAATTTGCAAAAAGATTTACCCTGGAATGATCCAGGTCAGTGCCCAAGTCATTGACATAAAGAGAGAACAAAAGGGGGCCAAGGATGGAACCCTGTGGAACCCCTTTTGTTATCTTAACGCCGATTGACCTCCAACCATCTGTGAATACAGTTTGGGTAAGAGAAGAGGTAATTTGTACCCATTTTACTGCGTTTTCGGAAAAACAGAGGCAACTTAGTTTACTTAGCAGGGTGTTGTGGTCTACTGTATCAAAAGCTTTGGACAGGTCAAGAAAAAGACAGGCACATTACTGCTTAGTATCAAGGCTACTGTAAATGTGATTCAGAGAGTCTAATGGAGCAGATGTGGTGCTGTATTTTTTTCAGAACCCAGATTGTTTTAGATGTAGTAGATTGTTGGTGGACAGGAAACTGATAATTTGGTAGTTCAATAATTTTTCATGAACGGGGACAAAATTGAGATAGGTCGGTAGTTATTTGGATCACCTTTAGGGCCCTCTTTGTGAAGTGGACGGACATAGGAATGTTTCCATTCTAGAGCAACTGATGCTTATATGATGGACAGGTTGAAAATATGGGCTATAGGTTTGTATATTAGGTGACCAACAGTTAGTAGAGCAAAGATGGGAATACTATCTGCTCCGGTAGAGGAAGACCCTTTGAGGTAGGACAGTTGTTTCAGAACAATACTTTCGTGGATTTGCTGGAAACTAAAGTCGTTTAATATTTGGACAGGGGTGTATGAATTTGCATGAGCAGGGGTGACTCCCAATACATTATCAAAAAGATTACCAGCTTCAGAAAAATGAAGGTTAAAAAATTGTCAACTATTTTTTTGGGATCTGAAAAATATTCCCCATTTCCGTTAAGCTCAACGGGCAGATTATCTGTATTGGATGCCTTTTCGATACATTTGATTGTTTTCCAGAAAATCCTGCCATTTCCATGTGATTCCAGGAGGAAAAAATAGGCATTTTTTTGACGCATCTATTCCTTAAAATCCTGTATTCTAGACAGTCATTGACCAAAGTACTTTTCTGAGCACATGTCCAAGCCTTGTCCCTAGTTTTCATGAGCTTTGTAATCAAAGGATCAAACCATGGTGGGTGGTTGCCTTTAGTTTTAAATCTAACCAACGAAGCATGTTTGTTAAGAATTTGGAGAAACGTGTACCTGAAGGTCTCCCAAGCCGTAGTTAGGTTGGGGATATCACAGACCTTGTCAATATCCGAGTGAAGCACATCATTAGTAAATGCCCGAGTGCTGAAGTGTCCGAGTGCTTCGGGTCTGGCTGATGATCTCACCCCAAAAATGGAGGAGTGATCACTAAGGTTTTTACCTAGAACACCAGTCAGTGTGAAATTGTGAGGGGCATTTGTCAATAGGACGTCAAGCAGAGATGACTGTACCAGATTTTTTAGGTTGGGTCTTGTGGGGACATTTATTAATTGAAACAGGTTAAATTCATCTGCAAAATTGTGGCCACGGCCAGCGGGTTTAGCAAATTCCAATTTAGATCACCCACTAAAACTATTTCACCTTTAGGGAGGCCTCCAAAAAGCTCTGCAGATGCAGCTTCAACATCCTTCCCACTAGGCGGTCTATATCAGGACACTACCAATATATGTTATTTGGGAGAGTTAATCTGAGAGCCAGACCTTCACAGCAACATTTTTTTTTAAACAAGGAGTGAGCTGGTGAACATGCAATAGTATTACGATACTATAACATGTACGACCAAAGTTGCAGCCATAGCTGGCAGCATGACACTCCCAGTGTATGATGTGTGCGAGTCAGTGGTAGTGTGAGCGAGTGTATGATGAGTGAATGGGTCTGTGGTTGCGCGAGTCATTGATGTGCGAGTGAGTTGGTGTAAGATGAGCGAGTTTATCACAGCATCCTTTCCGCTACCACGGCCTTCTCCACGCCATCACGGCCTCCATGACATGGCGAGTGAGCACTCGAGTCAAGAAGTGCTGAAAATAAATGTCATTATACTCTTGGTAGGTAAGAGGCCAATGTTCAGTATAAACCTCCACCAACCGACAGAGCCAATCACTTCAAGTCGTCACTTGGGAAAACATGCCAATTGATTTGGCACTTCAGCAATAGCCGAAATGTTAAGAGAGCAAAATTTCCAATCTCATATTCGACGTTTCGCTGCAGATACCATTGTCGGCGTTAACAAAACAATAAAATTCACGACGTTTCGACTGCAACACAACAATCATCAGGTGTGAAAACCACGCGACTTTACCGAAAGAACCAAGAATATAGCAATACAACTGTTAAACTTTTTTTGGTACACTGTATTCAATTGACACCTTTTATTGCCTCCATACGCAATAATATAATCGTGATTGAGCGAACCAGTGAGTGAGTGTTGTTGAGACCTGTAGTGTGGTGGTTGAACACAGCTTAAAATGTTAATACAGGTTTTAGGATTAGATCCCATAAGTATAGATGCGTCGCAACCCTCCACCACCCGACAGCCAGTAAGGTATGTCACGTAAACAACGTGCCAAATAGTTAATTAAAATACAATATATTGCCAACAACCTACTGTAGCCAGCACCTATGAAGGCTGGTACGATACACAATGGGGTGTGTGGCCAGCACCATGCTTGGCCGCCTTTATCTCCCCAGTGGCGTTGTTTACACATTGTAATTGATACTCATTCGAGGTTGAGTTAATCTAGGGGAGGCCCAGGACCGGCTCAGATAATTGTCACTGGTGTTGGACAATCGAACCCTGGTCGCCATGTTCATTAGTGTGTTAACCGCTGCGCCACCGCTCCCCACACTAGGTCTGATGCCCTATAAAAATTTGCCCACGAACTGCTCTATTTGAAGGGGTTAGAAGAACCTCACTCCCAGCGATTTTCTGGTCGAGCCGTGACCGCAGCTCAAGGGTATGAGCATCTGTGCACCCAGGGGAACCCTAACAGTTTCACACAACATGGCCTGAACCACAGTGTTAGCGATACACCATCCAGTAGGGGGACTCCAAAAATCTCAACCGATGCCCCGACGGTAACTCCACACAACCCTGGTCAATTAAAATCCAGAGGGGCATCCTCTTCCAAAAATCCTTCCACAATAAACAAGGCACCACTAACGAACTTGAAACCAACACCAGGCCTGTCCTTTCAATATCGCCAGTCCGTATAGATGCCTTGATTTAGCCCACAATGCCTAAACTCCCACCATTAGCGGCAACAGATTATCTACCAGACCCAGGCAACCCACATCTATGGCAGAGTCCTAAAAATAAACTCTGAACCCATGGTGGCGGATGCCCCCGTATCTATGAGCATTCGCACCTCAACAGCCTGCACAAATCCACATACTGTGGATGATCCCGCTGCCATGACACAGTGTGCCAGTGCGGTCCATTGCCAACCATCATGCACGACCTTCATACCCCGTATTCCTATGAGGGGCGATGGCGTGTGCACCTGACACTGACTGCAATGGGATGCATGAGGTGGCTGTGTCGGCCGGGTGTGTGACCTATCGCAACCTGCCTTTGGACCCAGAGGAGCGGAGGCGGCCCCAAATCAGCACGGCAGCCCCTGGAGATGTGTCCCGGTAGGCCACAACTGAAAGAGGTAATGGGGCCCCCCCCCCCCGCCGCTTGTCCCATCGTCGTCCCACTCCGAATGTCCTCCGCAGGCTCCAACCACCTGACGCGCACACCCAGGGAGACTCTGAGAGCCTGGTTGCCCTTTTCTCCCGGAAAACCAGCCCCTGCCGTCACCCCAGCACGTCGTCGCAGGTTATAGTGGGCCTGGATGCAATGGGCTACCTGAATCGAGGACAGGTCATCCTCCTCTGTGGCCGGCAAACAAACGTTAATTTCCTGAGCCAGCGTCAACATTTTCTCAAGCACCAGAGAATCCAGTCCTGCCCGCTCCATCTTTGGGTACGCATCCTTGGCCAGCGACAGCAGTGCGCTGCAGAAAGCGCGGGGTGTCTCCGTCTCCCCCCAACTCTGTATTACGAATGTCTGCCGCGTTGGACAGCACTTCAAAAATTGCCGCCAACTGGGAGTACGCTTGACGCAGCTTCGTTCTGTCCACCTCCGGAATGTAAAAAAACGCCGCCAAGGCTGTCATCCAGTGCGGTGGGAAGAATAAGTAGCGCCTCCACATCGGACCACCCTGCGAGCTCGCAAGTGGTGGAGAACCGCCGCTGGAAGGCCGCCCAAGCACCCCCCGCAGCCGAAAATTAATTGAGAAGCGGCAGCCGCTGCGCTAGGGAAGGTGCCCCCAGATGAGCTGTCGGCGGCAGGTTAAAGGGACCCAATTCATGCCCTCGGTCGGCAGTGATGGTGGAGTCGCCCGCTCCCACCCCCGAGCCACAGCCCCTTCCTTCAGCTGATCCCTGCCCAGCTGCCCCACCAGGGTCGACACTGTGGAAAGCCGCCCCACGATGCGCTTGCCGATTGCCCGCAGCCCCCCCTTCAGCCGGCGGCGGCGCAGAGCCGTCGCCCTTTGCTCGCTGCCCCGCCGGGATCACCACTCCGGGGCCCCCCACAAGGGGTCCCGGTTGCCAGCCCTGCCCGGGAATCCTCCTTGCCCGAGGGTATGCGGGTGAGAGGCTTCTTCTTCACGTGTTTCAGCATAGTCTATTTCCCCCTCAAGGATTCAAAGAAAAAAACATTCATAACAACCCTAAAATATAAAAAAATTTTCGTTAACACGCCTGACACCAAATGTTGTGTTCTAGTTCACAGACACTAATAGGAGGTACTCTATCTCTTTTATTCCGACCTTCAGAGCCTTAGGGGATAACCACACACCGGGTCGGGACAGCCAACATGCTGCCAAACCCACAGCTGAAGAGGGTGACGATCACAATTACGACAGCACGACGAATTCCACTCCAGATCGCAGCTGCCGCGGCTGTGAGTTGGAGCGCGCCTTATATCCTGAAAAGCGTGGCCAGGCTCCACCCTCGGCCCTGCACCCCTCTGGATCCTTCAGATGGCTTCATGCTTTGCCCACAGCTGCAACTGGTAGAACGGGCTGATAGTCCTAATGCCATTGTCTACCAATCTCCCAGCGGCACGCGCTCCAGTGACTCATTCCACGTCACCACACAAGTGTGTGAGCATTAGCTGGTAATTAAATCAGTATCCATCGAGCAGTGGATTAAACATGTCCGATGATGATGATGAAGAATTTAAACTGCAAGCATACACTTATATTTTATTAACGAAGAGCGTACAGACATTAAATGGCTCAATCGTGGCATGATGCCTCAATCTTCCACCTATCTAAATATGGCAACATAATTGACGTGAATAATTTCACACATTAAACTCATATTGCACACGTGTATATATTCTGCGCGAAGATGACTGAACAAAATATAATATATAATGCCAACCAACCGAATAAATGTTCCGTGTAGTTAACTGGTTCACAGTGGGTGTCCATTACATGTGTAGTGACATATAATGAGTCACTACGGCACCTAGTGCCATCTACCGACAGAGAGAAGAATAGTGGGTATAGTAGCCATCTGCCAGCAGAGTATATGTCATGGTAGACGTCTCTGGGGCTGGCAGAGTAGGGGGCAGTTGAGGATGTAGCAGCCCGATTGGCCGCAGGGGCACGTGATGGCATGTAGGCCAAAGGTGACAGAGGGGACACGTGTTGTAGGACCCAGTACCTTCTAGTGAGTTCCAGAAGGGGGCGTGGCCGAGGGCAGAGCCAGGCAGGGGACACGTGGAAGGCGATCCAGAACCTTCTAGTAAGTTCTGGATGAAATCGTGTCCGAGGGCGGAGCGGGGCCCCGCTGAGGGGTATGAAAGGGGGGTCCCGGGGCTGCATCAGGGCTGTTTGCTGCAATAGAACCCGCCTTGCTACGTCTTCTCTTCGGTCTTCATGCTCAGTAACTTGGGTCAGGCAGTGTGCCGACTGACCTGACGCGTTTGTGTCGTTACCCCATTGTGGTCATAGAATAAATGTGTTGCCTCCTGAATCAGTGTGTCTTTCAAGTGAGCCCACTACACGTGCGCTGTACTTAAATACATACGAAAAAGACTTAGAAATTACAACTAAGCTCATCTGAATTATACGTGAGGCTAACAAGATAACTACATTGTAAATTGAGAACGCCGCAATTAAAAAAAATTACATAATACTATCAAACTTAGTCACGTATTATTGATGTAATAGACTTGGAGTGAGTTCAACTGAGTCGCAGACATAGACTTGGAGGCAACACATGTATTTAACTCCAACACACGGGATAACTACCCCTTAACAGAATAACAACCTATGGTGGTGACCACCAGGCTAACTAAAATAATTACAACGTACCGAGCTACTACGGACCGGGACCACAGCTCGGGTCCAGGTCCACGTATTGGAGACTCATTGAACTGAGAACGGAGAACGTAGAACGTAGACAAAGGTTTATTCAAGGATGAACAACAACGCCGGTCCCTCTGGGGACCCAGATTATATTCTCTGCGGCGTGGCTGGCTCTACACTTGGCCATGACCACCTTCCAAAATCCTCGGGAAAGATCTGGATGCTAACCACGTGACCAAACCTAGCCACCACTTGGGCCCCTTTGTATACTTAACTGGTCACGTGTCCTCTCGGGTCAACCAGAGTGCCATGCCCTCTAGTAACCTCATTCCTATGGTCAGCACTCCCACACCTTGTCTTGTAGGGTTGGCACTGCACGCCAAGCATGGTGCCATCTAGCGCTATCCATCAGCGCTCACCGGGCCCCTCTAAGGCCAGTACTAGACCCACACTTTTGTGGTATCCGTGATGTGGTTACACCACACACAGTGCCTCTCTAGGGCCGGCACTGCACAGTGACTTCCCGCGATGTCACTACATCAACCCCCCCCCCCCCCCCCCCTTTGTAGCACTCAGCAGTCCCGCCTGTCAACTCCCCCTTCAACAAAAGAACAAAACGAACAACACCTTAGTGTTCCGCAACAAACAAATACCCCAACCCATCTATACAACATATACACTATATACAGAATATACAGTAACTAATGGGGGAAGAGGATGGAAGTACATAACAACAATAGGCAAAAAAGGAAGAGAGAAAAGGGAAGAGAGAGAGAAAAAAACAAAACGCAGTAACACACGGAACCTTTGGACCCCCTCCAGCACCAGCAGCTCCCACACTCACCGTGTAACAACACCCGCAAGCATAATGAAGACCAGGTTCAGCCAATAACCAATACAACTGCCGAGCGGCTGATGTCAATTTTTTGGAGCAGATGACACTTCTTCGGCTTAAATTTGAGGTTCGCCGCACGCATTTTAAGAATGACAGCACGTAACCGTTCCAGATGTTCTTCAAACGTACGGCTAAAAACGATAACATCATCGAGACATATCAGGCACGATAACCACTGCAGGCCAGCTAGAACCAGTTCTATCAATCGCTGGAACATAGCCAGCGTGGAATGAAGACCCATCGGAAGCCGATTAATTTCAAATAAGACTTGTGGTGTATGAAAGGCTGTCTTGGGCTCAGCCGATAGGGGTTCTGCCGGATGGGAGTGGCGTCGCCCGTATCGATGTGGTGACTCAAAAGCGTAGTGCGGCTGATGTAAAATTTGCCCTTGCTAAATACATTGGAGAATTCACGCAAAAGCGCCCTCAACTCCCACCTCTGGGACTCAGAAAAATCAGAATTTTCGGAAATGTATCCATCAGAAACCTGTTGCGGCTTCGTATTTGAAACGGCCCCCTTACCGCTATCGGTATTTCCCTCATGAAGCGCGGGTGATGTGTGGGCTAGCACGGTGCCCTCCTGAATGACAGACGTGTCCAACCCTGCATTCAGGACTTGAATGAACGGTTCCTGGTCATTGGATAACCAGAGTCTGGGTGCCTACCAACGTCAACTTCCGAATGGCTTTGTTTGAGGGTCCTAGGAGAATTCTTCCCGCAGTCGCCTCCTGGTCTAGCGGCTTGCGCAATCATAAAGAAACGAACATTTTCACACCGGGGGGAATCTTTACGGTCTTACTCGCAAGCGCTTGTACAGTAGTGTGGCCATGCCCATTCGAGTGGGAGAAAGCGAAAAGGCCATTTGACGGCCCGATGGCAACTCAAGGCAACCTTGATCGATCAAAATTATTAGGGGCATCTTCCCCAAGATGTCAGTCTCGAGCAAGCAAAGCACGGCCAAGGACGTTGATACATGAACTGGTCCCGTCATTTTCTGGGTTGGAATCATTCTCAGGTGGTGCAATATATTTGGGAGGTTCAACATTGTAATCAAGTGCACCCTGTTAGGAAGAGACAATGGGATATGATTCCACACTGCCAGGGAAGTTTGGATCTATTGGGGTAGATGGGAGAAGTTCACCTTAAAAAGCTCACTCAGCCGACTCGGAATAATGACTCCGAGATATTTAATCCTCTGAAGGCACCATTTGAAGGGGCAGAATTTAATTGGGAGGCCTTGAGAGTCTGGGAGATGGTAACTAGTTATGATTTGTTTACATTTAGCTTATATCCTGCCATTTCTCCATATTCCTTAATCTCCTTCAGGAGGGCCGGGATTGAGGTTACAGGCTCGGTGATGGTTAATATTATATTGTCTGCATAGAGATGTATTTGATTTACTCAATCCCCACAGGACAGCACTTTGATCTCTATGCTTTTTCTAATCTTCTCAGCCAGGGCCTCTATGGATAGCATGCTCAGGAGGGAGAATTCCATGCGTGAGTGTGAACCTTCTTGAAATTATTCCGTTGGTGGAGACCGTTGTGCAGGGGTGGCGAGTACAATATATGGCACCAATTGACGATTCGGGTCAGTATCCCTATTTCTCCCATGGTACTGAACAGGAACTTCTATTTTGTATTTTGTGGTGTGTTGTATATATATAGGCCTTTTTTCCAAATATTGATATTAAGAATAATTCTGCCAATATTTGTTTTTTTATAATAATAGATCGGGGTGTCGCTTGGGGCAAAAAGGGGGCGACACAAACACCCTCCCCTCAAACAGCAGCTGCCTCCCACAAGCTACACCAGGCAAGGAAGTAGCCATAAAATGTAATAAATAAATAAAAACCGGTGCAAAACGGGGAGAGGGGGGGTTGCTAATGAGATTCTGGGGAAATCTCTACACGGCTTCAAAGACCGCCACAAAGCACGTACAAACAATAGGCGCCACAATTCTTCCCGGGCGGCGAGAACCGAACAGACAACTTTTTTAGTAGTTTATTTTAGTTAACGGTAAAGTTTGAAACTTCGCGACAAGAATAAGTCTACATCCTAGACTACCAACACACTCACCCAGATTACGAACCAGACAAAGGTCGAGAATAGTGACTTTTATTTATTACTTACCTTATTTTAATCTTATTCACCATATATTGTTTTTTTTATTGTATCTTTCTATCTATGTGACTTTACCTAAAGAACCAAGGAATATGAGTTCTGGCAATCACGAAAGATTAAGTCAAAACTTAGTTATATCTCCAACCTCAGGATATTAAAATATAACTCGAGAATAAGAAGCACAGATCCCTGGTGACATGGACAAAGAACAAAGCTTAATAAAACCATCAGAATACCTGAGGTAACAACTATGGTAGATCACAAATCTTGGTTAAACATAAACCAATTAATAATTATAAAGTATTAGACCGAGGGTCATCCAGAAGAAATACAATGCGAAACAGGTCAATCACACACGACCAAGATAATATGTATTCCATAGAATCAGAGCCTCCCATCCACCTTTGTCTTCCAGAAGGACGTGGTAGCAATAAATCACACATGCAGGGAGGGCGCCTCCCCTTGAGATATCAAACACCACGAAGAAATTCTAAACCAGGCGTACTGTAAACACTGCTCAAAATATACCTTGAGTCACTTAAAGAGTCAACACCGCAAAAAGGGATACACACTAAGATAAGGGGTGGAAAATCATGTTTATTTTTCTCTCAACTCACAACCCACAAGAGTGAACAGAACACATGGTAACGGGAGGTCACACTTCACGAGACGGCGCCCCTCTTTGTGAGAGACAAGAAAATGTAACACCTCCAACGGCGACGGAAGAGGGGGGGGGGAGAACGCAACCGGGCAAAAGGAACCCCTCCCTCCTTCCAGATTAATCATTGCAGAAGTTGGAAAACTAGAAAAACACACTTAGGCACAATTGAAAGCATCTGTTTCCACAGTTGGCGAGATGGCTTGAGGAGGGGGACAGGAACCAGGCCTTGATGAGACTTAACAGATTGCTTAATAAATCAGAACACACACACACACAACGTACAACGGACAAACAACTGCTCCCACAAGCTGAGAGTGAAATCAAAGGAATTCCGGTCATTTGTGAGAAGGCAAGCCAAGGGGAGAGAATTTTAGATATAAGCAGGGACACAACACACACAATTCAGTTCTGCAAGTGGCAGGCTCCGGGAATCTTCCCCCGATAGGGAGCTGCATCGGCAGAAGCCACGAGTCTCCGAAGTCAACGGAAATTGAGTCTTGCTGCGGCAAGCTCCGGGGGTGGGCCCCGCAATCGACACAGGATGGCGAGGCTTGCAGAGTGGCGATGTGTCACCGATTACGAGTTCGGCGCTGACAGACAAAGTATCGCTGAAAGTTTTATTCTACATTGAATGCCAGCTCCCACTAGCAGCTGCAGCAAGAGAGAAAGAGTGACGAGTAACGACAAGCAATCAACCTGGAGAAAGAGCGGAAAAGCGCCAAGCATCGACTAAGCGAGCACCGCACAGGACCAGCAGCAGTAGCCGAGCTGCGAGCGCAATCGGGCACCTTCAAAGACAAGCGTCATGCCGACTCAGCTCATCCAGCAGAAGACAGGCCTGCAGCATCGCCAAGAGAGAGCGAGGGCGCCGTGTGTATGACACGCCCACACACACACGACTCATCGCTCATCAGGGAACCAACTAATTTTTGCTACAAGAAACGCCCCTCCTTGGCGTCTGCTTAACACAAAGAGTTGAGCAAGGAGACAATACACCAACGCACACATAACGCACATATCGGAACTAGAATAAGATTACTCCAAAGTTCTCCAACCATGGAAAAACAACCCCCTGAGAAGCCGATCAAAACCATCACGTTACCATACATAGCAGGTGTTACCAAAAAGATTTCCAAAATCCTAAACAAACACAAGATCCAGGTCCGATTCAATACAGTACACAAAATCCGTGATCTAATCCCATCTGTGAAGGATGTCATTCCTGAGATGCAATATCCTGGAGTCTACAAACTGAGTTGTACCTGCAGGAGCAGTTACATTGGGAAAACGAAACGACATGTCTCGGACCGTGTTTGAGAGCACAAGGCAGAACCAATACCTCTGCCGTGACTGACCATTGTTATAACGCTGTGAGCTCGCATGCTATTGTTTTTTCCGAGACCAAGGTACTCTGCAAACCTTCGGGCTAACTATCAAAGGTTTATTCATGAAGCCATTCAGATATATAAACATAGACATAACTTTAACCGAGAAGATGGATACAAATTGAGCAATCATTGGAAGGATGTTATTAACCAGGTAAAACCTCAACAGTTTATGGTTGTTCCATAATATCTGCCGGGTACGAGTCTATTTTTCCGAGTTAATTTCCCCCCGCAACCCTAGCGTTCCCAGCCTCCCACGTCCAGCCCCGCCCACTCCCCCCCTCTCAGCTTCACGTCCTCTCTCTCCCTAGCGTTCACGCCCCCCCCCATCCCCCCCTATTTCTCTCTCCCCCCTTGCTCCTCCCCCTCTTTCTTTCCTATATAACCTCTTGCCACAGCAGCTCTCTCGCCCACTGCATTGACATTGTTGCTACATTGGCATTGTTGCTACATTGGCATTGTTGCTGCATGGGCATTTTTGCTGCATTGGCATTTTTGCTGCATTGGCATTGTTGCTGCATTGGCATTGTTGCTGCATTGGAATTGTTGCTGCATTGGCACTCGTGCACCGCCCATGCTCCTGATGCTGTTGATAAACTTGGGCTACACCCATCCCCAAACCTTTATAAACAGTTTGCCTTTAGAGGTTGACTCCTTTGCCTGATGACGACCGCTTGTGTTGCGATCGAAACGTCGTGATTTGTTTTATTTTATTTCTAACTACGTGACTTTACCAAAAGAACCAAAGAGTAGGATTCCTGCAGTCACGAAAGCTTCAAATCAAGAGGGAGACTATTGTGGTAAAATCACAAAATCTTGCCCGCGAATTTATTGAAGCCTTAGCCAATTGATAAGCATTCGCTAGACAAGCAGGCACACTGCTGCACACCATTGTTCCAAGACATTTCGTTAATTGCATAATCTTACCAATGAATTCATTGAGGTCTACTATTGCTTTCCGGACATGTTTCTTTATTGCTGTTTGTATGAATATTGTAACATTAATTTTTAAGGACTTTTTTTCCCATCGCCGTGTATGCTCGCTTTACTCTGAGGAATTAACCGATTGTTCTGTTACCCAGTTTAACAAACGTAATCATTGAGGGTTAAATGTACGGATCAATGAGGAGGACATCTCCAGGAGTACTGTGTTGACATGCCTAGCATAAGAGTTCGCATATTAGAGTGTTGTGTTTAGAGACACAGAAGAGTCTGAGTGGTGCCGTCCTAAGTTCATGCATAATAATCTTAATTATAAGAAGTGTATCCTGCGGTGAGATCTGAATCTTGAGACCTGACATAAACACTAAAACACAATCAGTAAAAGTTAAAGCGAGAATCATTGTATTATCCTGATTGATAAGACAACCCTAGACAACGAAGCCGAGCTTAATCAGCATACTTACATCACACTTGCATAACTTCATACAATTCAGTGTATTATCCCAATTGATAATACAACCCTATACAACGAGGCAGGGCCTAATTATCATAATTGCATACATTAGCATACTTACATACACTTGCATAACTTAACACAATTACACCTTCCTAATTAGCATAAAGTTATTTGCATAATTACATACGTTGTTGGATAATTACACGTTTTTTATTTTCATTTTTTCGTTATAATTTTTATATTTCAAGACCCAAAATATACAACAGGTGACATCAACCGCATTGACGAGGGTCCTTATGTTATCTGCGGAGTCTCTACCCCTGATGACTATATATGCTGAAGTTACTTTAAAATTTCCATACGATTTTTGTTTACATATATAATCATTGACAGCTCTCGTTTAATCTATTGCTGGATGAATGTCTTTCCATGGCTTGTCGATCGTGGGGTTTGTTTAACCGTACATGATCACCCTCGTCAGTGCGGGTTGATAAATTTGTATGTATGTGTGTTACGTAATAAACCGTGCTAATCGGAGTTGGGGATGGATGATTTAAGGGAACACCACCCTGTTTATATACCAGGTTTTATTTGATCAAAACATTCATCATCTGAAAGGTAATAAAGTATTTGGCTGCCATCAATTTTCGTGATAAGCCACTTCGTTGAGCTATATGGCCAGGTCGCTTCTGAAAGGGAACAATACGGCTGAGTGGACCTTGCATGGTAAAATAAACATAGTTGTCTAGAAACATTGGCGTTCAACTCACAGCTTTTAAGTTGGTGCTTGCGGTGTTTTAAATTAAATACCAAAAGCAGCCTGGCTGGGCACTGGAATAAGTATCCTGAATAGTTTGAGGACCATTTGTGATATTTTAAGAATTTTTTATTATGATGAATTTAATCGATATTTTAATGTTGCTTGTTGTTTTACTGTGAGTCTTAAATGTTAATGTCAATGTTACGTCACAAAATCTTGGTCTGTGCGGCTTTTCAGTTTCCTGGGTGTTAAGTGGGCTAGGTTTTTTTTCTTTCCAATCCTGGCCAGCTGGCTCAAAACAGTGATGTTGGCCGTAACCAAAATAGTTCTGAGATTATCGGGTTCATAGAGCAGCGCTGTTCTACATCCACCTCTACAAATCTGTACATTATCTTTCAAATTGTATCAATCTTGATTTGAAATTGTATCATTTAGATGTTTTCTGCAATCATGTATTTTTTTACGTCGTGGTCCTAAAAATCTGAAATGTAATATTTTACAGATTGTGCTTTGTTGTTTGTTTTTGACAATACAGAGATACAAATGTGATTAAAAGTAATGTGCTAATACATTAATACGTAAATATATCGGGCCCTAGTCTACAGAATACCTATTACTGTTTACGGTGATTTGGTCCAGTTATAATGAATGCGTGCTATCTGAAGCAGTTTAATGCCAGAATGATCATAGCCAAGACAACAAAGTAATTGATCTCTATTTTATTTATAGTGTGCTTTAACCTGGTAAGGCAGGTTTGCGTTTAGAATATCACATAGCCCAAAATCATAACGTTTAATTTCCAGATTGGGAGTAGTTTCATTTTTCTACGGTTGATCAAGCGAGAACCACTTAGATGAGATTTCGAGTCACACAAACACTGCCAACTATATATTCTTAGTTCTTTCGGTAAAGTCACGTTGGAGGGAAACAACAAAATAATAAAATATATATAAAACATTTTTATTATTATTATTTTGTTGTTTCCCTTCAACGTGACTTTACCGAAAGAACTAAGAATATGAATTACTGCAGTCACGAAAGCTTTAAATCAAAACTGCCAACTATGTTAAGAGGCCACCTTTATGTGTGTTCCGCAGTACACAGCTTCATGTGAAGCAACAGCAATGGTAGTATGTCCGACATCCTTCCATGTGTAATGAGCGACTTCTGCGACACGTCGTTTAGAGGGTACTCTTCTTTATTTCACACATGGGCACAACACAGGCCAACGTTCTCTCTTCTCTTCTCCCGAGTACACACGTAGATATTAACGCCTCACAGACGACACACACGGGTGATCTCCCGGCGGGTCCCGCCCGTCCACTCCCGGCCTCGCCGCTGACTGATGGCGTGCTGGTGAGGGCGGTGGAGCTCCGCGTGGCCGGACGACGGAGAGAGATGACGGCGAGCAGCGACGCAGTCCGGACCCAAGACTCCACACACCGACCACGAGTCCGCCTCCGCTAATATTACTGCAGATGCGGCTAATCTCCGCCCCCGGCCACGCTCTCTCGTGTAACTTTCTAGCCGGTTCTCGGAGTTTCTCGGCCAGCCCCACCCTTCACCTTTGGCCCAAATACCTCTCCCTTTTGGGATTGGATAATGTTTATAGTGGTGCCTGTATCCGTGCTTCCCTTTACTAACAAGTAGATGGCACTATCTGATTACACATGTAATTAGAGAAGATGCAACACGTGTTACCTTCACACACCTTTATAGGGTCTTCCCTGGCGAATAAACCGATGGCAGCAAAGCAAATGGACCACCCCTGAAGGACACGGCAGCCTTCCGATTAGTCCATCGCCGTGAATCGTGCAGCTCAACGTGGACGGATTGTGAAGCATCAAATGCGACTATCTTGTGAATGTTTTGAGGACAGAAGACATCATGTCCTGGCGCTGCATGATGGTGCACTTGAGAAGTCAAGGCTCCTGCTGGAAGATTCGTGGATACTGCCTTGTGACAGTGAGCCACAAACCCCGAAACGCTGACTGGCATCCTTTGTTACAGAAGACATCAGAGACACCATTCAAGTGCCGAACATCCCCGCTTTCCTGAACTATCACCATCAAGATCAGCGAACTGGCTGTGGTGAACTCGTATCAATCACGACCCACAGAATGGTCACAGCCAACGCTACCAACAGTGAATGAACACCTCAATACCACACTTAAAATATATTTGTATTGTTAAATGCTATACAGAGC
This sequence comes from Petromyzon marinus, assembly GCF_048934315.1. Taxonomy (NCBI): domain Eukaryota; kingdom Metazoa; phylum Chordata; class Hyperoartia; order Petromyzontiformes; family Petromyzontidae; genus Petromyzon; species Petromyzon marinus. The sequence continues at coordinate 74,523 of NW_027423108.1, forward strand.
GTTTACTCATTTTAAGTTAATACATAGTTTACTGCATATCAAAATGCACATATTGTTGTATTTAAGACAGTTACATTAGATACCAAGGGCAAAGATAAAACTTGCTTGAAATGTTCAGGAACCGAAAGCATTAGCCAATCTCATATCATAGGTTTGGTCCGTACACTCCTTGAGAGCATCTCTAATGTTTTTGAAATGATCATGAAGCCCAGGCGATCATCACTAAGTGCATTGCGCTCATTCTAATCCTGCGGTCGGGGCCGTGCCGGGACTCAGCCGCGATTGAACGTGGAGGTCACGTAAAGAGCGAAATACCATGCTCAGAGAAATTGTTCAAGAAAGGTACGGGCAAGAAGGCGTGACAATGGGATGGGGGATTTTAAACCATTAAATAAACTTTTCTTCATTTTTCCAGATAAAGACCACTCAGCTATATAGTTTTTTTTCAGAAGCGACCTGGCAGCAAATGATAGCCCCATGAAGTGGCTTATCATTTTGAAATTTATAGCAGCCAAATACTCTAAACGCACATTTAGAAATGTGTAGGGAAACCCCATCTACCTGACCAAGAAGAGAGAGACATGTAAACTCCAAATATACAGGCATCCGAGTCGGAATCGAACCTACGAACTCCTGCATACAAGGCGAGGGAGATAACATTTCACCTTTGGAAATTGGTGGCAAATGTTAAAGGATGCCACCAATGCATTATTTGGGCTAAAATGTAAAGAATACATTGGCAGGAAGAGAGAGGAGAGTAAGAGAGAGTTTATAAACAGGTGTGAGACAGGCTGGGGGCTCGGGGTGAAGAAAAGGGTGGATGTCATTAATGAGTGCTGATGCCTTGCCCAACGCGCGGTCGTGTTCGTGTTGAAGGGAACAATACAAATTCCGTGATCAAGACGAGTTTTGTGGATTTCCTTTCACGATTGAAATTAGATTTGAAGCCAGAAATCCATCACTCAGTGCTTTATGTAAAGACTATTAATCGTAAACACTTTTTGCTTTATAATGTAACTAGCAGCCCGCGCGTCCTGTCGACGTCACCCTTCCTCCAGTCAGCTAACCAGCAAAACATTTGTCTTCATATTATCGTGTATTGGTGGATGGTTGGGGGATGGTTGGGGGATGGGGGGGAGGTGTGATGACGTCACCACGTACAAACCCTGCTCAATGCCGTGGGATGATTTTAAACTACTGACTGCAACTCTCATCCACTTATATGGCCAAAACGTCAGCTATTGTCTGTTTCATTTTAAGGAAGCGTTATTGACCAATCCGATTGGTTTGTTGTTGTTTGTGCTTGCGCACCACTACCAACATAGTAATACTAAAGACACTGATGAAACAATACGAATCGGTTTTACCTTTTCTGGCTAAAAATAAAAACAGGTGGTGTGCATTAACCACAAGTACTTGTGGCAAAACATGCTGAGAAACTTGCTTTGATAATATATGCATTGTCTTTAAAACTGATTTGCCTACAGCAGAGATCCTTCTTTATGGCATTGTTTCACCATTGTTAGACCAGAGAACGCCAAAAGGTCAACGCATTTGGGGGAAATTATTTCATTTTCCCCTGCCACAGAAAGTAACATTTGTAAAATAATCAAAACCACGTTGGTTTTTTGTATTCCTATACAACAGAAATTTTGAAAAATTAAGTCGAGAAGTAAACTTAATGGGTCCGTTTAACACGTAGGCTTTCGTGACCTATATTATTCATAATAAACATAATAAACGTTTTTGGGTGAGATCGCGTTATTTATAAATGTGTCGTAACCCTCCACCACCCGACATGGCCAAACAGTTGAAAATGTGTCACGTTCACAGAAGACAAATAGTTCTCTTCTTTAGCCCACCGGTGTGTTGAAGAGTGATTCAACATCATTTACAATTTTTGAGTACGACGTTTCGCTGGTAATTACATCCAGCATCATCAGGCAATTTGCCAGAATAGTGAAGCCCTCCACTCCCGGTCTTAAATAGAGCAGCACGGTGACGTCATCATATAACCTAATCTGGTGCAGTGATTTGAGGCGGAGAGGGGGAGGGTATTGTAATTATATAATAGATTGGTAATCTTTCAATTGTTATTAATTAGTATTTCATTCCCCTATAAGGAATTGGAATTGTAATCTATTTTTTTTTAATAATACGCTTCCAGGCCGCACTAAGCCTGTAGCTGTCATAGCGATTAAAGTATTTATCTCAATTTCAATGGATTCTCTAATTGGTTTTGGCCAGTAATAATTAGTTTTACACAACACTTCAACGTTATCAAAATAAATTGAGTGTCCTTGTTGACAAGCATGTTCTGCCACTGCCGACAGTTGTGTTTGAGATAATTTTACATTTCTTTGGTGTTCTTTTATGTGGCAGATGCTATATTGGTCAGACGGGATGTAACATCAGAGTAAGATGGTTACGACACATTTATAAATTACGCGATCTAACCCAAGAACGTTTATTAATGGGTCCGATTGTTTCGTAGAGTCATTAGCAACTAGGCTAAAACTCTCGAGTCCTTACACTTCAGAACTCAGCTTCATCACAAGTGGCTCTTTCGATTCGAACCCAGGATCTGAGCGGTGCAACACCTTGACCTCTGCTCAACACGACCACCTCGAGTTCAAACATATTCAACATGAAATCTATATTTGGTCGTGCTATCAATGATGACCATGGCGACACAATCAACTTCCTGATCTCTCGGTCGTTTTTGGATGTGGGGATTCACTGAGCTCACAGCGTCATCGTGACAGGTAACATGCATTACACGGAAGTGTCAAAGTGCCATGAGACTATTTTAGGAAACTGCTGGTGTTTTGATGTTAGTGATGTATATATGTTGTTTACTTCTTGATTTGTTTGCTTATTGATTTGTAACACTTGCTGCGTGTTTGTCTGCTGGCCGAGTCACCGTTGGTAACGAGCTGTAGAGTTCAATGTGTTATTGACTTGGCTAATCAACTTCTTATTCTATTTCTGAACCCCGGCCCCCCACATAGATTCCCAACCACGGCGAACATCAAACGGCAAGAGGATTCAGAACGAATTCCCCCACCCTCCCGCCGCCCCTCCTCCCACCCCTCTAAAGATAGAGGTCCCCCGTGTAGCCTAAATAGACCTGTTGGGGTAATTGCTGTTAGAGAATAGCACCTGAGAAGTCTTGCACGGCACACGAGGAGGTGGGTAGCTATCACAATGTCCGGCCGCATTTGTCTCTCTCGTGGCGATGTTTGCTACACACGACACCAGGTACTCATTTGAGGTCCAGAACCGGTTCTGGTGATCGTCACTGGTGCTGGCCGTGAGCAGGAATTGAACTCGGGTGGCCGGGTTCGTAGCACAACGGGCTAACCGCTGTACCGCCGTTCCCCACCCTTTCAAACAGATACCCCGTATAGCCTGAACAAACTGGTGGGGCAGGGGATGTTAGCGAGCACCTATGATGGCCAGAACAGCACCAGAGAGGGTGGGTGAGCAGCACCACACCCAGCCTCCTTTGTCTCCCTAGTGGCGATGTTTTTACGCACCGCACCAGATACTCATGTGAGGCTAAGTCGACCTAGGGGAGGCCCAGGACCGGTTCAGATAGGCGTCGCCGATGTTGGCCGTGAGCGGGGAATCGAACTCGGGTATTCGGGTTCGTAGAGAAATGCGCCAACCACTGCGCCACCCATCCCCACCCCTCCACCCTACTCGTCGCGAGTACTGACCCAGCATGGTGGTCAAGTATGGTCGAAACAGCTCCCACAACCAACGTGGCGTCGGGATTCCATCATCTATTGGTAACGATGCTGGTGGGTGATGTTGATGAATGATGCTAATGTTCATCATGATTATGATGATGGTGGCAATGGTGGTAATGCAATTAATGATGGCGATGGCGCTGTTGTTGATGTTTGATGACTCAATGTTAATGATGATGATGACGTGATTGATGTTGTTCATGGCAAAAAATGATGATGACGGAATTACGCTGCTTTGAACATTAACTCACGAAATCGCGACTGTGAACGTTAAGCCGCAGAGAATATCAGCTTCCTCATTGTAAATGTATGCCCCGTGGCTCAGCAAGTCTCTGCCTCCCTCAGCTATGTCATTGACCACTTGCAAATTAGGGTGTCAAACTGAACCCGGGGTCATCGCTCCCTTTCGATATATATAATCAGTGGTGCTACCACGCTATCTGAGACTAGTACCCCGCTCCCTAGAGGGCTCAGTGCTGATGCCTCTGTAGAAGTATGTAGACAGTTGAAATATCTGCATTCAGTGTCAGATGCTTTCTTTCCTCACCACTGGAGCACATGGGCGAGAAGCCGTGCATGTGTGACGAGTGCGGCAAGACGTTTTTCTCACCCTCGGCCTACAAGTATATATATTTTTCTATTTCCACTTGTGTGTAAATCTGTGTATACCCCGGATATTTTAGAGATGGCAATTCTCCTGCTGTGTATCCTACTGCTGTCCCTCCCGGCCATACCTAATGCCACACTCAACTCTACAAACGGCTACCCTCGTTATTTTGCGTCAATACTTGTTGCTCGATTTGCCACTACACCTGCAAATGAAACAGCTCATAGACACTTCTACACTCCATCATTGTATCCTTTTAAACCCTATCTTTGTCCCATTACTTCACCAGCACTCCTTCCAAACTTCATTCTGCTCTTAAAAATAACACCATCTGCGAGCTGCTGCTAATCGTCCAAGGTTCGCCGCTCTTCATCCTTTCACAGAAAATACTTATGCAAACTGTTAATTCTACTTTTCTTATTCCTGGGTGGTATTGAGCTTCATCCTGGCCCAAATGAAAAGAGCTCGTATAATTCTGTAGATTTTTCTGGCAGGAAAGGTGTTGGTGTTCTACATGTCAACATCAGAGGGCTTGTGATTAAATTAAGTCAACTAAAACTAGAAGTGGCAAATCTTGACCCGGACATTTTTTGCCTAACAGAAACATTTCTCACTCCTGCCGTCAATGACTTGCAGATTACGATTGAAAACTACAACCTTTTTCGGCTTGACCGAGGATCTAAAGGAGGTGGAATTGCCATCTATGTTCGTAACACTATTGCATGTCCACCAGCTCACTCCTTGTTTAAAACATTTTGCTTTGATGGTCTGGCTCTCAGAATAACTCTCACAAATAATCAACAGATATTGGTAGTGTGCTGCTATAGACCGCCTTGTGGGAAGGATGTTGAAGCTGCATCGGCACTGAGAGAGCTTTTTGGGGGCCTCCCTAAAAGTGAAATAATTTTAGTGGGTGATCTAAATTGGAATTGGCTAAACCCGCCGGCCGTGGCCACAAATTTTACAGATGAATTTAACTTTTTTCAATTAATAAATGTCCCCACAAGACCCAACCTAAAAAATCCGGGAGAGTCAACTCTGCTTGACGTCCTATTGACAAATGCCCCTCACAATTTCGCACTGACTGGTGTTCTGGGTAATAACCTTAGTGATCACTCCTTCATTTTTGGTGTGAGATCATCAGCCAGACCAAAAGCCCCCCCTACATTTGTTGAGAAGCACTCTTTGAGGCACTTCAGCACTCAGGCATTTACAAATGATGTGCTTCACTCGGATATTGATAAGGTCTGTGATATCCCCAAGCTGACTACGGCTTGGGAGACTTTCAGGTACACGTTTCTCCAAATTCTTAACAAACATGCTCCGTTGGTTAGATTTAAAACTAAAGGCAACCGCCCACCATGGTATGATCCTTTGATTACAAAGCTCATGAAAACTAGGGACAAGGCTTGGACATGTGCTCAGAAAAGTAATTTGGTAAATGACTGGCTAGAATACAGGATTTTAAGGAATAGATGCGTAAAAAGTACGGCATGCAAAAAATGCCTATTTTTCCTCCACTCTCCTGGAATCACATGGAAATGCCAGGATTTTTTGGAAAACAATCAAATCTATCGAAAAGGCATCCAAAACAGAAAATCTGCCCGTTGAGCTTCACCGAAATGGGGAATATTTTTCAGATCCCAAAAAAATAGTTGACAATTTTAACCTTCATTTTTCTGAAGCTGGTAATCTTTTTGATAATGTATTGGGAGTCACCCCTGCTCCTGCAAATTCCTACACCCCTGTCCAAACATTAAACGAATTTAGTTTCCAACCAATCCATGAAAGTAATGTTCTGAAACAACTGTCCTACCTCAAAGGGTCCTCCTCTACCGGAGCAGATAGTTTTCCCGTCTTTGCTCTACTAACTGTTGATCACCTAATATACAAACCTATAGCCCATATTTTCAACCTGTCCATCAAAGAAGCATCAGTTCCTCTAGAATGGAAACATTCCTATGTCCGTCCACTTCACAAAGGGGGCCCTAAAGATGATCCCAATAACTACCGACCTATCTCAATTTTGTCCCCATTGATGAAAATTTTTGAAAAATTATTGAACTACCAAATTAGCAGTTTCCTGTCCACCAACAATCTACTACATCTAAAACAATCTGGGTTCCGGAAAAAATACAGCACCACATCTGCTGCATTAGACTCTTTGAATCAAATTTACAATTGCCTTGATAATAAGCAGTACTGTGCCTGTCTTTTTCTTGACCTGTCCAAAGCTTTTGATACAGTTGACCACAACACCCTGCTTAGTAAACTAAGTTGCCTCGGTTTTTCCGAGAACACAGCACAATGGTTAAAAAAATACCTATTTTCTCGCACCCAAACTGTATTCACAGATGGTTGGAGGTTAAACAGTGTTAAGATAACAAAAGGGGTTCCACAGGGTTCCATCCTCGGCCCCCTCTTGTTCTCTCTTTATGTCAATGACTTGGGCACTGAACTGGATCATTCCAGGGTAAATCTTTTTGCAGATGACACGATACTGATTACTGCTGGCCGCTCTCCGGATGACGTGATTGCTAAGCTCCAGGGTGATTTCAACAAACTACAGCATCAGCTAGTTTCTCTTAAACTAGTCCTGAATACCTCCAAAACCAAGGTGCTATGCTTCTCTCCGGGACTAAAGCAGGAAGTTATTTTTCCCCAATTACATTCCTTGAATAATTATCAAATAGAGCAAGTCAAGATCTATAAGTATCTTGGGGTCATCCTGGATTCAAAACTTAGTTTTGAAGATCACATTGATTATATTGGTAAAAAGACAAAAATAAAAATTGGTTTTCTGTATCGACACAAGCACTGCTTCCCCCCAATGTTCCGTTTGGAATTGATAAAAGCTACCATACTGCCTCTACTTGACTACTGTGACATCGTGTATAAATCAGCCCCAAGTACTGTACTGAAGAAGCTTGATTCCATCTATCACTCGGCCTTAAGATTTGCATTGAACTGCCCATATAGGACTCACCACTGATCTCTACATTGGGTCAAACTTAACATCTCTTAATGTTCGACGGCTTGTGCACCAGATCTTATTTATTCACGATGTACTTACAAAAAATTCCGCAGACTACCTACTGAATCTCCTCTCTGTTTCAAAGAACAAATTTGACCTCAGGTCTTCGCTCATTTACCAGCTTCACATTCCCTTTTGCCGTACAAAAACTGGAGGAAGGGTCTTTGCTATTGATGCCCCCAGGGTCTGGAATGCTGTTGCCAATAAACTGCAACTTGAATCACTACCTATGAGATCTTCACTCAAAACTGCTCTAGAGGAGTTGTACAACCCTAGCTACCACTGCTATTCAGTGGCCTAAAATATCGCTCTAGATTTTAGTGTAATAATTTATTTATGTAGTTTATTGTTAAAAATTCGGTCACAGTCCCTATGATCACTGTTACATTGGATTTATGGCTTTTATTTTGGTGATTTCGAAACGTTTTTTTTTGTTTTGGCCATGTTTTTGTTTATTGTAGTACGGAGTTAGACTGATGGCCTTAATCTTAGTTGTCTTGTGGTTGTTGTTGTTATTTGACTGCATCCCACTGGGATTTTTGCACACAGCGTTGGTGTACGGTGCTATTTCAGGAATATTTTGATATTTTTTTCCTGTATTTTCTGTTTGCACAGTCACATAATCACTTTAATATGTTTTCTTGTTCATGTTTTTTGTTTGTTGCGGTTGCACCCGATTCAAGAGCCGAATGGCTCACAGGGCTATACCAAATAAATGAACTATGAACTATGAATCTTGCCAATTTCATAATAATTATTATCGCTAGTTCGTGTGACAATTATAATACACGTTGTAAGAGTGTAGCGTATCAACACAATCGCATCTCAAAGATAAAACTATTGGGCTGATTGTCTCAACGACTCTCAGTTGAGCTCTACAGATGAGTTATGTCCATTAATCACGCCACAGCTCATCGCAGACAGGTAGGGGTTTAATGATTATTGAAGGGAGACCCGAGAGGGAGACTCTACCACCACCGGCATTTGAGCTCCCAAACGCGTAGACGGGCGATGACGAAGCCTCAAGCATCACCGAAGTCCTTAAAGCCACCAGAGAAAGGAGAGGCGGGAGCTGTTGAATGGAAATGCGACTGCCCGTGTGCGGACGAACGCAGGGACGTGCAGAGGAAAGCACAATCAGAAGAAGTGGAGCCCCAAACCCAATGCGAGAAGTAAGTTAACGTTTCACCACCACCGCAATCACCACAACCAAAACCAGCACCATAACAACCACCACTATCAACAACACAGTACCAACAACACTACCACCATAACCACCGCAAAAGAAACAGATCCACCTCATAGCTTTAACAGACTGTTGGCCCAAATGCTGTTATCGAGCACCTATTAAGGTTGGAATGGCACACTCGGGAGTGGGTGGCCAGCTCCACGCTCGGCCGCTTTTATCTCCTTTGTGGCGATTTTTACAAAAATGTACTCATTTGAGGTTGAGTCGACCTAGGGGAGGCCTAGGACTGATACAGATAATCGTCTGTACGAGTGGTAGTTAGCGTGCTAGCGTGCTAACTACCACACTACCACTCCCTACACCACAACCACCCCCACAACCACCACAACCGCCATCAATAATCGTGAGCATCAGCATTGATTCATCCACTGCTGGATGAACACCGCCTCAAGTCGGTGTCATCTCTCACGGTGCTTTGTGGAATGTTCTCGCCCAAGTAATGCCCACTGTGCTGTAAAGCTATTTTCACATGCGACCTGGCCACAAATGATAGCTCAAACAAATGGCTCATCATGTGGGAATTTATAGCAGCCAAATACTCTAAACGCGTGATTTTTATTCCAAATGTGGAGGGAAAACTCGGAGGACCCGCAAAAAAATACATGGCCATGGGGAGACAGCGAGAGAGGACATGCAAACTCCAAATATACAATAGGCGTCAGGGTCGGGATCGAATACACGACCTCCTACATACTAGGCGAGGGAGATAACATCTCGCCACCGTGGTGTTGCTGGTGGCAGCGCCTCCCTTCACCACGGGGAGTCCTATGGGCCCCCGCTAGGGTTGTATGCGGCCCACTCTTCGAGATGGGCCTAAATGACGTATTGAATGGGTGGGGGTACCCACACTTTAACCCACCACATGCGATCAGCCGATCGACTTGAATTGCTGGTTGGACAGAGGCCAGCTGCCGCAACGGGAGAATCGCAAACACTGCAGCATCCCTCGATTATGTTCATTGTCTGCGTCGATTAGCCTCGAATGAGGGGCGAGATTCAAATGAAACGGCAATGGACAAACACGCAAATAACATTTTGGCGAATTCCGTATCACCCCCAATTGGTGGCATTGAAGACACTGGTAAGTTTTCGTCAAAACATATAATGGAGTTACTGCGTGCGTGAGACAAATCATGGTCAGCCAACTGCCCTGTGAACCTGGTTACTTCAGCAGCACCAGCAAACAGGTGGGTGATTCGATCGTAGGCGACAAACTAAAATGTATATTTAAAAACAATTACGTAATAAAACCGACCCTCTTATGTTTAGCTTTAATAGCCAACCAGTTTCTGGCAAAGCGAAGCAATGCCCCAGAATGCGTCGCTCAAGCTGCTTGAGTCACCATCGTCTGGGATCAATGTCTCAGAGGTTGCCATCGCTCCAGACTCGGCGACAGGAGATGTCAATTTCCTCTCAGGCATGGGTGAGCATCGGTCACAAAGTGGCATCTTCCCCAGTCCACGCTGACCAGAATGGTCACGCATGGTCTTCCTCTCCTTGCCTCTTCGTGCAATGCCCAGCGTCCACCGATCCAGTCTCCTTTGCACAATTATAAGAGGGTTGTTTTTTTGCCCTCCTCTCCATTTGCTTCGTCAACGTCTTCTTCCTATTGGCAACGAATATTGTCGATTAAAGCTCTGAAGTTATTCGACTGAATCTAGCAAAGTGTAGACTGTTGCGACCACTTATCGTGCTTCGTAATCGATTTTCGGGTCATATCGTATGTGTAAAATGTCGTGTCGCAAAGCTTCCTCCACCTAACGCAACCAATTAAAAAAGTTGTTACGTGAACAAAAGATCTAATGCATTACTGCAGATTCAGCAACAGCAGCAGCTGATTAAGGAGAGCAATTTCGCAACACAACATTCACTGTGACTCGACCGAACGTCTGTTTCCACCGTAGATCCTGGGACAGGTTCAACATTCGCCCAGACATCGATGAGGAGGAGTCCTCAACTCGGGGTCTTCGGGTTCTCAGGTTTATCCTCCTGACACTGCTCTTCCTCGCCGTGTTCGGAACGGCGGTGCTCAACAAGGTGAGGAGAAAGGAGGAGGAACTCCCTCACCTCTCTCCCCAGCCTCACCTCATTGCTGCACGATCACGCGATTCGTTTCCCACACCTCCGATTAGCACGGTTGGCTACTTACAGTGGGAAAGAAGCTCAAGATATATACACACATGCCCTCGATATGAAAAAAACTAAAACAAATTTTTATTTTACTAGGTAAAGCCCACTGAGTTGCATAGAAAACAAATGTCATGAGCGACCTGGCCACAAATGATAGCTCAACTTAGTGATGTATCATCATCACTTGGAAATGTATAGCAGTTAAATACTCTGAACACGTGATGTTGATTCTAAATGTGGAGAGAAAAATTGGGGGATCCAGCGAAAAATCCACACGACCACGGGGAGAGAGAGACCACGCAGACTCTAAATATAAAATAGGCATCGTCAGGGACGGGATCGAACCCACGAGCTCCTGTGGACCAGACGAGCGAGATAACATCTCGTCACCTCAACCCTCACATCGTGTTCATGTAGTCGGCATCTCAGTTGCTATTATTCTTAGTCTCATCGACGACAACCTGTGGGACGTCTCGGTCTGTGGGTTTTATTGTATTCTGTAAGCATATTTATTTTTTTGTCATGCCATGAAATACTTTACACTGCCCTCACCATAACCGCTGACACAGCAATGCCTTTCAGATGTTGCGGATACACACAGGCACACCCGTGTACATAGACGAGATATATCTCACTTAAGCCATACTTAATTAATAAGGTTGTCACTGAACAAATGTGCAGCCAATCAATGTGTATTACTGCTTCAGCAGCAGCAGGAGCATTGATTTATTGATTGACATTGAGCACCATTGGTGTGGTTGTTGTTGTTGTTCGAGAGTGATCCACACACATTCACCAACTGGGTATGGACGCCTCGCTGGGAGTTACAGCCAGCATCATCAGGCAGTTGCCAGAAATCTGAGGAGGGTTAACTGCACATGTATAGCGAGCAGTGTGCCACAAGCAAGATTCACGTTATAGCTAGAAGTCTGTCACATACTAGACTCGCGTTATAGCAGGCGCAGTGCGCGTTTAACGAAAAACCTTCCATAAAATATAAATTGCGTGAAAGCAGAAGACGCGGAGAGTGAATGCCGCACGCTCAACGAGGATTCCCTATGTAGATAGGATGCGCAGAGTATCGTGACGCTTTTTTCTGTCTCGCGTGTGCAATGTGGTGGAATGCAACTGAGCCTGGTGTACTTGGCCGAGATGAAGAGGGTCGCCAGGCAGGCCGGCGAGCTCGACCAGAACCAGTTCTATTCCTGGGTCCTCGCCTTCGTTCTCGTCCTCCCCAACATCTTCAGCTCCATCCACTGCGGCCTCCGGCTCACCTTCAAGAACTCCGATGTCTCCAATCGGATGATGATCGCTCTGGTAAGATTCAGAGAGACAAAGACGGACAGAGGACAAGGCAAAGGTGCAGTCTTGAAGTTGCTCTGTCAACGCGTGCTGCCCTACTTGTCCACGCTGCAAGCCCATGTCTAATCTAAGTTATATTTCTATAGAGCGCCTTCTCCCCATGCACTCTATGATGTAGCTTGCATAACAATTACAGAATGGAATGATCTAGTGTACACGGGCATGTTACAAGGATTGAGGAATGAGTGAGAGTGATAGAGGCATACTTAGGGGTAACGGAAGAGCTATAAAAAGAAGAAAGAGACGGAGTTGAGGGGCGAGGGGAGGGAAGAGGAAGCGAATGGGTCACCACAATGGCGAGATGTTATATTCCTATCCTAGTATACAGGTCGTGATTTCGATCCGGACTCTGATGCCTGTATATTTGGAGTGTGCATATTCTCCCTGGGTGGAGTATTTGGCTGCTATAAATGTCCACGTGATAAGCCACTTCGTTGAGCTATCGTTTATGGCTTCTGAAAAAGAAGCTAATAGCTCAGTGGACTTTACCTGCTAAAGTAAAGTTTTTTTGTAAATCCTGTTTATAAGTGATTTGCTTATCTTTCCCATACTTTACACTTACGTGTTTTTTGCATTGTTTGTTGTTGTAACGATCTGACCCACCTCGAATGGACATCTAAGAAAAAGAGTTGTATAGCTCATCACATTCCTCAAGTATAAATGTAAATGATTCTGCTAGACCCCCCCGCCCCGCCCTCCCTTGGTTCTGGGTGGGCAGAGCGAGGAGAGGTCACAAACTCGCCCGTTTATTTCAGCTGCCGCACTGGGAGATAGACCCGGCGGCCTAAGGAATTGCACGTCGACTGTGCTGACCATTACCTCGCAGCAGCAACATCGCGTCTATGTCACTAATAAAAATGAAACAATGAATATCATTCACGGAGTCATTTGACAATCCATTGCTGGACATACAAAATGTGGAAAGAGTATGTTGGGGATGCTGCAGCTGCGTTGGCAGTGGTGCCCAAGGCCAATTAACAACAGCATACTCTTTGGATCTATTCGGTAAAGTCACGTAGGTAAAAAATAAAACAACAAAAATCACAACGTTTCGACCACAACACAAGTGGCCTTCATCAGGTGAAGGGGACCGTACTGTCACGAAGACAGCGTTGGAATGAAGACAGTCCAGCCCAGGTCGCGTCCTTTAAAGCTGTGTGGGAGGACACAAAACGCTTTGACGAAGGAATTAGCATAAATTGACCGTAAACTGCAAGAGGACCGGCAAGGAGGGGGGAGAGGGGGAGGGGAGTGTGAAGGGGAATGACCGTAACGTAGAGGACCAGCACGGGGGGGGGAGGGGGAGGGGAGTTTACAAATGTGGTTTGAAGTGAAATAAGCTGCAATGAAAGTTCTGTATATCACTACTTGGATAAATATACTACCATTGAAATTAGTTTAATGTTTGGTATGATTTAGTACCCCGGGGTTTACAAATTGAGCTGCACTTGTGGTGATTGCTATATCGGGGAGACGAAACGACATGTCTCTGACCGAATTCGCGAGCACACATTAGATTTGAAACACGGCAGAACGAATTCTTCTGCCGTAGCTGACCACTGTTACAACGCTGTGGGTGATCACGATAGCATTTTCTCCGATACCAATGTCCTTTGTAAAGCCACGGGTTTTCATCAGAGATTTATCCACGAGGCAGTTCAGATTTACAAACACAGAAACAATATTAACCGAGAAGATGGTTTCATTCCCCTTCACACTCCCCTCCCCCTCTCCCCCCCTCCTTGCCGGTCCTATTGCACTTTACGGTAATTTTATGCTAATTCCTTTGCCAAAGCGTTTTGTGTCCTCCTACACAGCTTAAAAGGACGCGACCTGGGCTGGATTGTCTTCACTCCAACGCTGTCCTCGTGACAGTACGGTCCCCTTCACCTGATGAAGGCCACTTGTGTTGTGGCCGAAACGTCGTGATTTTTGTTTTTATTTTTTACCTACGTGACTTTACCAAATAGAACCAAAGAGTATGGATCCTTGCAGTCACAAAAGCTTCAAAGCTAGAAACAATAACAACCTTAATAACAAACTCTGCGGGGCCTTGATGTATGCATTCCTTTTAAGGAGGTCTTGTTGTTGTCTTTAATCCACGTTGGGCCATGTCCATCAGTGGGGGTTGATTTTTTCCCAAGCCTCACCAACGTTGGCCAGCGCAGTTGTCACCTGTTTTGTACAAAGACGACAATTAGGCCTTTAAAAAACAAACCACGATAGCCCCGGCGTTTGTTTGGCGTGTTTCACCATTCCAACAATCCTCAATCTCTCTATGTCTCAGTGTCCTTGCGTTTGTTTGGCCGTCACCCAGAACTGCCTGCTGGAAGGCTTCATCGGCCTCGGAGCGGCGCTCATGGCCATCGTCGTCCTCCCGGCGGAGTCGGCGAACCTTCTCAGCAGCATCCTCCTCCTCAACGGCGTCACCCTGGTGCCGAGCTCGCTGCAGTTCGGCGGCAGGTGGACAGGACGCAGGAAGCCGCCCCGGACGTCCAAGCTCCTGAGTCTGGCCTCCCTCTGCTGCTGTCTCGTCGCCTTAGCACTGTCGGTCGCCAAGGTGGCGTTGGTGGCGCCCGACGATGGCTCCACGGAGGCAAGAAGGTTCGCGCACCTGGCGCTGCTGAGCCTGCTGCTCGTGTCCCTGTCGTGGTGGGAGAACTTCCTGCCCGCCGGTTGGCTCCGGGAATTCCGCGACGCCATCGGCGAATCGCGGAACCTCGCCGAGTTCTACGGCTCGCTCGTGCACACGTTCATCATCGTGGCGGTCGTGCTGCTGGACGCGGGCGTCGAGGGCGAGTGGAGGAGCTTCAGCGCCATCGGCGGCATCGCGGAACACCGCGAGAGCATGGCGCTCGTCCTGGCTCTGCTGGGCGTGCAGGTGGGCGCCTCCATCCTCTGCAAGTGGCTCGCGAACGCCGCCTGCAAGATCCGCCAGCAGGGGAGCTGCTTCGCCGCGCCGCTCTGCCTCGCCACGCCCGCCGCCCTGGCGGTCGTCTTCGCCCTCCACCTCGCGCTCGACGCCTCGGGCGACTCTCGCTACGACTGCGAGTCGGTCCGACGGTGGAACGGCTCCGAGCGGACGACGCCCGCAACCGCCTCACTCTTCTACGACCGCACGGCCGCCGCCGTCTGCTCGTTCGTAGGCGCCGGCGAGGACTCCGCGGTGGACGCCGTGGCCACGTTCGGCGCCGGGGCTCTGTGGTTGGCGGCGCTGCTGCTGGCGGCGGCGCCCGCGTTGCGCCCAGATGACGCGAGGCCCATGGAGCGCACACGCGAGCTCTTCGTGCGCCGCACCCCGCAGCCTGCGTGTCTCGTCGCGGGGCTGCTGCTCAACCGGCGGCAGCAGCAGCAGTAGGAGGAGGAGGTGGTGGTGGTGCTGGAGGAGAGGAGGTTCGTATGTTGGTGTTGGTGCGGTGTATTGGACTTGCGTGTGTGACTATGAGCGTGTGTGACTATGAGTAATTTGTGACTAGGTATTAGGTGTGTGTGTGACTAGGGGTCTCTGTGAGTAGGTGTGTGTGTGTGTGACTAGGTTGGTTCATGTAGCCCGCATGCCCAGCCACCGCATGTCGAAACGGCTTTTGTTCGGCCGGATCGAGGGGCTAGGCGGGCGCGGCACGGGCTAGAGAAGAGATGGAGTGATGTGGTACAGGGGGACGTGGAGCTGAGTGGACTTTCCGATGACTGGTACCAGCGGTGTCAAGATCGGCCTCTGTGGAGGAGGCTCGTGAAGGATCCTACTGGGCAGTTGGAGGCAGTCGCCCTCCAACAACAACGGAGGGCGGAGGAGCGACGCTCACAACAACGAGCCGAGCGCCGTGTGGCTAAAGCACAGCAGGTTGGCACAGGTGGTGCATCAGCCAGTCATCTCAGTCAGTCGACCCGTAGCACCTGGGTCTGCCCCGTGACCTCCTGCCAGCGGGCGTTCGACACTTCACGTGGCCTCAAGGTGCACATGGCCTGGCACAAGCGTCGTGGTGACGTCACCGCCACTTAGTGGCGAATGGCGGTTGTGTGACTAGGTGACTGTGTGAGTAGGTGTGTGTGTGACTAGGTGTCTTTGTGAGTAGGTGTGTGTGTGTGACTAGGTGTCTCTATGAGTAGGTGTGTGTGTGTGTGACTAGGTGTCTCTGTGAGTAGGTGTGTGTGTGTGACTAGGTGTCTCTGTGAGTAGGTGTGTGTGTGTGACTAGGTGTCTCTGTGAGTAGGTGTGTGTGTGTGTGACTAGGTGTCTCTGTGAGTAGGTGTGTGTGTGTGACTAGGTGTCTCTGTGAGTAGGTGTATGTGAATAGGTCATGGCCTCCCCTTGCTCAAATTAGTAACTGGTGTGGTGTGTAAACATCACCACTGGGGAGGCTGCCGGGCGTGGTGTTGGCCACCCACCCGCTTGTGTGCAGTGCCGGCCTTCATAGGTGCTCGCTATCAGCACGTCCCCCAACAGTTTGTTCAGGCTACACAGGGGAACTCTTTTTGTTTGCTGTATTTATGTGACGAGGTGTAAGTATAATTAGGTGTCTGTGTGACAAGGTGTGTGTCTGTGTGACTAGGTGTGTGTCTGTGTGACTGGCCATAAACTCCCTCAAGTCCCGTTTCCCGCTTCATCGGTGCTAGTCGCTAACAACCCTTGCCCCAAAAGTCTCTCAAGGCTCTATGGGCGATCTTTGTTTTTAGTTTGTTTTAGTTTGATCGATGCCTTTGTCTATGTTTCGTTTTTTGAGTGTCGGAGGTTAAGTATGAGCATTGTAATCAAAGCAGGATTTTTTTCTTTCTGAATTTATTTCATAATGATGACGATTTGTGACGTTTGCCCTTCTGTTCTACAGACTGAAATATGTCCATCCCACAATATGCCCAATGCATAAAACAGAGAACCGCGCTCTGCGATTCCCTCTCTCAATCTGAACATGATTTCATGTTCTCGTTGTATCCTCTAGCAACCACAAGCAAGAGAGGGTGAAGATCTACTTGTGCGCAACCATGTGGCACGAGACCAAGGAGGAGATGACGAAGATCATCTCGTCTATCCTGAGGTGGTATATTCCCTATCGCCCAATTCCATCAAGCGGCCGGATCCCAAGGGCCAGTGGGGGTCCCTCGCGAATATGCAGATGGGGTGTGGTCACGGCACCGCGCACTTTCAAATGCCCTTCTGCGGCCGTCTGGAACACTCTTCCTTCCGATATTAGGAAACAACTGGAGCTATGCACTTTTAAATAATATTGACAACTAATTTCTTCAGAATTTATTTTTGTGTTTAGATTGTTGTCCTTCTCCTGCACATTCGATTATCTTGGTTGGGTACGTATGGTGTGAAATAAGTCCACCACACATACGTACATTCATTTCTACAGGGCACCACACCAGTCAGGCTACCACGCTACCGCGTCCCTCCCTTCAGCTCAACGAGATTTGAGGATATTAATCTAAACTGCACGTTTAAAGTGTCCTGAAAAAAAATATATCGTGATATATGCAGCAATGCATATGCCGGTGAAAAAATGTTAAACAAAATAGAACCACATTACTGTGGCTCTTATTTGGACAATCTACAGCAATGCCATATTACCATGTCGCATATACGACCGTCATATTTCAACCTTGGACATTTAACCGCTTACACGCAGTGCAGTATTTGTGGGCGGTGTATTTTCAACTTTCTTTGGATGCTCGTAAATATGACATCTTCACATGGAGCAGCGCGTTACTAACCTCGAGAACATTTGCCCTCCTTCAAACGTCGCAACTAATCAGCTGATCGTGTTTAACGCGGACCGTTCTTTGTATGTGACCATTGAACGATGTTTGTGAATTGTGCAAGCTGTAAACTTCTCTTGAGTTAACACGTCTGGGCTCCCGCAACAAAAATTATGATGCATGCTAATATTGAGAGCGTCGACAGGTGAGAGCCTGGGCAGGTGAGAGCCTCAACCAGGTGAGATCCTGGACAGATGAGAGCCTGGATGGGTTAGAGTCTGCTTCTTGGTTGCTGCTGCGTGTGCACCAGTGGGAGATACAGAGAGAGCTCCAGACGGCTGCTGACTGGTACAGCTACAGAGAAACGCACTCATCCAGAAGCCGGTGCCGGCGATGGGTAGAGGTCGTTGTGAGTTGAACTCAGTAGGATGCGGTGGAAGTTTGCTGTGATCAGTGGGATGAGAAAGGTGTAGGAAACGTTTCGGCGGGAGACCTTTGGAGAGCGCTCGATTGCAGAGGAGAGTGATGCTGTACCATGACCTTGACTCGATGGGGAGCGTGTGGCGGGATAACAATAACGACCCTTCTCCCTTGCCGCTGCCAGGCTGGACAGGAGTGAGCCAAAGGATCTCAACGTCGGTTCCCGCGGCGGAGGGAAGAAGAAGAATGAGAAAAAGGAGGAGATGGAGAAGAAGGAGAATAAGAAGGAGAAAGAAGAGGGGAAGGAGGGGCAGGATGGGAAGAAGGAGGAGGAGAAGGAGAAAAATAAAGAAGAGAAGACGAAAGAGAATGAGGAAAAGAAGCAGAAGGAGGAAAAGGAGGAAAAGAAGTGGGAGAAGGAGAATAATCATGAGGAGGAGGAGGGGAAGACGGTGAAGCGGGAACCGTACGACTTCTCGGCTCACATCTACTTCGACGACGCCTTCGAGAGGAAGGGAGATCGCATGGTGCTCAACCAGTTCGTGACCAGCCTCACGGACGTCATCGCCGAAGTGTGCCGGTCAGTGCACCGGATGTTATTCTGTGGTAGCGATGAGCTGGGTGGGTGGGTGGAGGGAGGGAGGGATGGATGGATAGAGGCACGGGCCTTGTAATAACAAAGCACGGGACGACACGGGGTGGTTAAGCTCAGCTCGTGGTGCGAGAGACCACGGGAAGGATGGCAACAGGTTGCGCCGATGCCTTCGTTCAGAAGTGAATAGATCATGGTGAACGATGACGATGATTGGTGATGGTCACGCAGATGAACGTCGTGAGTGCGGATCGCAGGGCTAGCAATGCCTTCCTTGCGTCACCATCACCGTTGTTGAGTGCAAATCCGAAGGTGCACAAACTGACAATTGGCCGGCAAACAGAGACACTATGGTGGGCGGTGTGATAGATGGACGTTCACGCGCGTGTTGAATTGAGCAGAAACCTCATCTGTTGAACTATTTTTTGCACCATACATAGCCAACCTTGCTGTAGAGCGGACTAGGCGCTTAACATCATTTACACAAACGGTGCAGCACTGGGGAGATAAAAGCAGGCAGGTGTGGTGCTGGTCACCCACCCCCTTGTGTGCCGGGCCGTCCTTCATCGGTGCTACTGGCTAACGGCCGTTGCCCCAACACTCTGTTGAAGGCTATGCGGGGGGATCTTTGTCTTTTGTTCGTGCGTTGGTAAGAATTTGGGCAACGAGACGACTCAGTCTGGGCGACCGAGGCCCTCGCCGTGGGTGGAGCAATCGAGCAGCGAAGTTCGTGTGAACAGTAACAATGGTTGTAGAAGTAGTAGCGATAGAAGTGAGATACGGAGGCGACTGACTGGCAGAGAGCGAGCAAACGACTGGGAAATAATCTTTGAGTGCTGGATCATCAGTCACCCACGACTGCTGCTGCTTTACTCAATTCCGAATCAGAATATGTATTTATACTGCAGGAGGAATTCGATGAGCTAAAAGCTCTATTTCACAGATGTCCAGCAGGGGCGGGTCAGACCGTTACCTCAACAAACAACACGATAGGAGTGCAAAGTATAGGACAGGTTAGCAGATCACAAATAAAACGAAACTATTCCTTTTTTTACCAGGTAAGACCCACTGAGGTATAATCTTTTTTTTAGAAGCGCACTGGCCGCAAATGATAGCGTAACGAAGTGGCTTATCATGTGGAAATTTATAGCAGCAAAATAATCAAAATAAAAAAAATTGCGAGTGCAGCAGTGAGGTGGCAACTGGGGACTTCATCCCAGATATGACAGCAGTAGCAGCAATGGAACATAGTAATTGGGGCATGTCTTTTCTGTCGCTTGCGCTGCTGCTGCTGATGTGAAGGTATTTTGAGAAAAACTCGAAGATTCCACAAGAGGCGCCCTCAATGGAGAGGACTCAGACGCCGTACGGAGCGCGACTCTCCTACAATCTCCCGCACGGCAACTCGCTGTGCGTGCACCTCAAAGACAAGGAGATGATCCGCCACCGCAAGTGCTGGTCCCAGGTATTTGTTGCATCCCTGGGCTTCAGATCTTCCGCCCCAAATCTCATTGGGCCACAAACCCTACAACCGCATCCACACTTAAAGCATAGTAGCAACAGCAACATCTGATGTGCTTCTACATGACGATGACGATTATGCACAATTGGAAAAGTAAATATCTCCGGTCAGTGTCCGGCGACGATACGTATGTATGCTGAACTTCTATCGCACTGTACCTCACCAACCATGCTAATTGGTGGTACAGAGAAAGATACAAATAAATAAACACAAAAAGCAGTTCTAAATAAATTAGTATCCAATCTAGAGTTAAAAGTGCACAGCTTCGGTGCATTCCTAATATCGACAGTGGTCACCACCTGGAACAGAGCGACTGAACACACAACGACTCAACACCCGATTCACAACACGAATGAAGGGAGAGGCATCATCACAGCAGCGATGATTCGCCACTCCGCTACTCCTGACGCAATCATCTGGATCGTCAACCACCTCGATGTAAATTTACAGCTTGCTCTACGAGTCGACATCAGCATCAGCCGTAAGAAGCAGATGGCAATAGCTCACATCTATTGAAGCCATCTGTATGCTACCTCGAGAGTCATGCTCTCATATTGAAATTAAATCACGTGATGATTAAAAATTCGTTTCACGTGCGAATCAGTGCACACCATAGAGACGAAGATACCCCATATAGGCTCAGCAGGCTTTTTGGGGCAAGTGCTGTAAACGAGTTGCACACAGCAGTGTTGTCCGTGACCGAGTGTTCCCCGACTCGATTAATTTGGTGTTCCGTGGTGTTACCCGTTGAGTGCTATGACGATGATGATGACTGCACCAGGGTTGTTATCGATGTATCACAGCAATCTCACGCCGATGCTCATTTGCGTGTTGTTCTATTGCCTTCTATCCACGACTGGGGGGGGGGGGGGGGAAGGTTGGTGGCGCTGTTGAGTTACACTTGAGCAGCACACGCTGTCATGGCCATTGGGTCGAGAATAATAACGGAGCGGCAGCCAAAGAATGGAACTCATTGCAGAGAGGTGACCACTGGGGAGATGGAGCGATGGAATCAGTCGGTAATAGAGGTTCTGGGTGGATAACGACTCAGGATCTCATGAAACATCGCGACGACTTGGGTAGGTCTTAATCCAGTAGTGGATCAATCACGGCTGCTGCTGCTGATGGTGATTGTTGTTATTAAACCCCTTGACGTGTTCTGTACAGGTGATGTACTTGTACTACCTCCTTGGCTGGAAGATCTACCGCAAGATCCACACAGTTAAGAAAGATGAACAAGAGGAATGGGTAGAGGTAAGGATTTTGTAAACTGCAAAGACAACGACGCCTCATATATCCATTAACAGACTGTTGAGGCAAGAGCTGTTAGCGAGCACCTGTTAAGGGTGGGATGGCATGCGAGCGGGTCGTGTGTCCAACACCACGCCCATCCGTCTTTGTCTCACCAGTGCTAATGTTTACTCATTTAAGGCTAAGCCGACATAGGGGAGGCCACTTTCAACTTAGCAGTATAAATGGGTAGGCCCTGCACATTCCGTGGATGGGCAGTTCTACATGCGGTGGGGTAGAGTGTGAGTATTCACACTCTACCCCACCGCACGCGAACCGCACGCAAGCTGCCCATCCAGGGAACGTGCAGGGCCTACCCAATTATACTTCTCCCAAGACGTGGGAGCAGTGTGGAAGTGTAGGCCAAATACACCCTGCTAGGGTGCCGCCATGGCGAGATTTTAACTACCTCGCTTGGTATGCAGGAGGCACTGCGTTCGATCCCGACCCTGATGCCTGCATATTTTAAGTTTACGTGTCTCTCTCCCCTTGGCCGCATGGATATATCTCTGGGTCCTCCGGTTTTTCCCACCACATTTAGAATCAACATCACGCATTTCGTGAATTTGGCTGCTATAAATATCCAAATGATAATCCACTTTGTTGAGCTATTATTTGTGATAGCCAGGTCGCTTCTGAAAAGAGCTAATTGCTCAGTGGGTCTTGCCTAGTAAATTTAAATTGTTTCGTTTGTTAGAGGGTCTCTCTCTCTCTCAGGCCCTTTCCCTCTGGGTTGAGGCCCAGTCATAGCGTGCACTATGCGTGTCTCTGCACACAGAGTCGGCACATTTAGAAGTTAATCTTTGGTTGCCTTTCTGGCACAATCTGTCACTCAACGCGCCATCATCACGTTGATACTCAAAATAGTGTACTGGGTTCCACGGAGGCACACACTTGAACTCGGAGGCAACACGTTTATTCTTACACCCCAACAGGGTAACTACATAAACATACAGCAGGTTAACTAGACGACAACGGGTAACTAGACACAACGGGGTAACTACATAACCGGGTCAGTAAGTAACACACTGCCTGACCCACGATGCCGAGCGTAAAGACCGACGACCGAGGATCGAAGAGGCGTAGCACCGACGCGTTCCATTCCAACAGACAGCCTGGATCGGCTCTCGGGACCTCCCTTTTATGCCCCTGAGCGTGGCCTGGCTCCGCCCTCGGCTACGCACCCTTCTGGATATTACCAGAAGGTTCTGGGCCTAATATTACGTGTCCCTCTCGCCACCTTTTGGCCCCCCTCATTTTCCTGTTCTGGTCACGTGCCCTCTCGGGTTCACCTAGACTCACGTCCTCAACTGCCCTCTCTCTGATAGTCACCAGAAGCATGCCCCGTAGGGCGCCCTTCCATGCCAAACATACTCTGGTGCCAGAGAGAGGCTCTAACACGCACAGTTCCCCTATTCTGTCAGTAACTGGCGCTAAACGCCGTAGTGACCCAATATAGGTCACTACAATAGCAATATAACTTTCTATACAAAAAGAAAAATATATATATACAATTATTACAGTTGTTTAAAATAGAAGTGTAAAATAGGTTTGCGGCTGAAATTTAGTTGTATTTATGTTTAACTTCTTTCACGCCGTACGTAGCCAACCGTGCTAATCGGAGGTGTGGGGGCAGGACAACAAACCAAACACAAAAAGCAGTTCTAGAGAATGTAGTTTCCAATCTAATTGATTATTTAAAAGTGCAAACCTCCAGTTGCTTCCTAATATCGGAAGGAAGAGCGTTCCAGACAACCGTAGAAGCGCATCTGAAAGCGCGAGATGCAGTGCCCATCTTTGTTCGATGGCTCGCCCAAAGCCGCTGCTGCGAGGATCACCGAAGTTAGTTGTTGGTGTACGCAAGCGAAAAGAGCCGCGTTGTTGCTGTTGAGTTGTCACTTAATGAAGTGACGATGGAGTCGAGTGTGCGCACCGCTTCAGGGAGGTTGTTTCCAGAGGTTGTATCGCTGCAGATAGAAACGATCTCCCCACCCGCGTGGTTGTTATTAGGAATCCACTGGAGCTATGCACTTTTAAATAATCTATTTGAACACTCATTTCTGTGAAATGCAGTTTGTGTTTAGTTTGTATCCTTTCCTGACGAACATGGTTAGCTACATACGATGCGAAAGAAGTTATACATACATACAATACATACCGCTAAGGCCGTAGCCTTGGAGTCAACATTGGGGGGGACTAAGTCTTCCAGGGGGTCTCCCCCAGAAAAAAAAATCTTAATTTGAATACTGGTTTCCTGCAATTTCCTGCCTAAAATATATAAAAAATATTCACTAACACATAGGACTTTTTTTTACAATAATGTCTAATAGTGTATTGTATTCCAATGCTCTGTTTTTCTTATTTACCTTTTCTTGTTTCATTGTATGTAATGGCAGAGATCAGGGATTAATAAAGTGCAACCATAACTACAATCATATAAACAGAAATTTCTTTTATAGCAAAACATTGGGGGGGACATTTTGAGCATATTTGAATATTGGGGGACACATCCTCCTTGCATACAGCATGCATACGTTGTGTGTTTGGTTGTTAGAGGTAGGAGAAGGAGCGTTGGGGTTGAGGAGCTAAGTGAGACGGTTGCTTTGCTTGCTCTGTACGAGGTCACGGCTGTAATGCCACCGCTGTTGCTGATCTGTCTCCATGCCACTACTTCCCGTTCACCGCCGCAGAGGAAGAAGCGCAACACCTACGTGCTGGCCTTGGACGGAGACACGGACTTCTACCCCTCGGCACTCTCCATGCTGGTCGACCGACTCACGAGGGACTCCACCGTTGGCACCGCCTGCGGGAGAATTCACACGACGGGCGTGGGTGTGCAGACAACTGTGGTGTGTGTGGTGGTGCAGGATGTGTGTGTGTGGTGCAGGATGTGTGTGTGTGTGTGGTGCAGGATGTGTGTGTGTGGTGCAGGATGTGTGTGTGTGGTGCAGGATGTGTGTGTGTGGTGCAGGATGTGTGTGTGTGGTGCAGGATGCTTGTGTGGTGCAGGATGTGTGTAGTGCAGGATGCTTGTGTGGTGCAGGATGTGTGTGGTGCAGGATGTGTGTAGTGCAGGATGCTTGTGTGGTGCAGGATGTGTGTAGTGCAGGATGTGTGTGTGGTGTAGGATGCGCGCGTGTGTGGTGCAGAGTGGTGGTGCAGTGGTTAGTGCACTGCGCTATGAACCTGGCGACCCAAGTTCGATTCTCGCTCAAGGTCAACACCAGTGACGATTATCTGAACCCGTACAGCGGCTCCCCTAGGTCAACTCAGCCTCAAATTATAACCTGGTACGATGTTTAAATGTCGCCGCTGGGGAGACAAAGGCGGCCGGGCATGGTGCTGGCCACCCACCCTCTCGGTGTGCCGTGCTGGCCTTCATAGGCGCTTCTTGTGAACAGCACTTGTTCCAACAGTCTATTAAGGCTACACAGGGGATCTTTGTCTTTGGTGCGGGATGTCACCAGATATCAGCAGCGCCGAGCCTGGACAGGGTGCGTGTGGATGGCAGATGTGTACAGCGTGATTTTACTGGTAGGAAACGTAGTGCACTGGAAGCCCAACCGGGATTAATTCACAGGAGGTAAAGGATTAATTGTGCATGTCTGTGGATGTCTGTCCACGTGGGAGGGGTGCGGCTGGGTGGAGAAGGGATGGTAGGGAGGGGCTGGGTGGGGAGGGTGGGGAGGGGCTGGGTGGGGAGGGTGGGGCTGGGTGGGGGGTGGGAGGGGTGGGGTGGGGCTGGGTGGGGAGGAGCTGGTCACCCCGTGGTGCCCTTATATGGACTGGAAGCCCAACCGGGATTAATTCTCACAGGAGGCAGGGGATTAAGTGTGTATGTCTGTGGATGTCTGTCCACGTGGGAGGGGTGGGGCTGGGTGGAGAGGGGAGGGTAGGGTGGGGCTGGGTGGAGAGGGGAGGGTAGGGAGGGGCTGGGTGGGGAGGGGCTGGGTGGGGAGGGGAGGGTGGGGCTGGGTGGTGGTAGGGGTGGGGCTGGGTGGGGAGGGGCAGGTCACCCCGTGGTGCCCTTATAAAACTCAACGTTTAACCTACTCACGCCGGCTTGTGCCCGCCCTCACAGTCGGGCATATTTGTGGAATTCACCACGCCGCCGTTGACCCTGGCCATTGACCGAGCAACCCAACGTTCCTACCAGCTCCCTCCACAGGAATGTGTTAATTGTTTACAAGTTATGGAAATGTGAAACCCGCGACAGTGATTAACGTTCGGATCGGATCTGATTTTGTTGATTTCGCATTCTGGGTGGGGAAATCAACGCCCCCCCCACCCCCACTTCCTGGTCGTGCCACACAATTTAACTGTGCGAACCGCATGCCCGCCCCGCACGTTTTATTGCTCGGCTTTTTATTGCTCGGCGTATTAACTTCAGCACCTTGAACGCCTTCGCCTCTGTTAAAGTCCTGCAGTAAAATGGCACTCAACCCAATCAGATTACGCACAACCGTTGCAGGTCGGAATTAAGCATTCAACAATTAATTCCCATCAGGTTATCGTTGAAGTAATTGGAAAACATGCAAATGCAGTGGCCTAGGGTGTCCCTGATGCAATCCTCACGCAAGATTCACGCTCAGTGCACACGCTGTTTCAGCAGACTAACAGAACGCCAGTTTAACACGTATGCTTTTGCAAGCAATATTATTCATAATAAAGGTTTTTGTGTTAGTTCGCATACGTATAAATGTTTAGTAACCCTCTACCTCCCTACACAGCCAGTCAGGTTTGTCACTTAAACAAAATGCGCCAATTAATGACTGCTTCAGCCCACCCGTGTATTGGAGAGTAAATCTACAACATTTACAATTCGAGTACGATTTGTGAAATCGCCCGATGATGCTGAATGCAATTACCAGCAAAACCTCGTACTCAAATTGTAAAAGTGTTGTCTCTCTCTGCTTGTGTCTGTCTTTGTGTCTCCGTGTTTGTCTTGTCTCTTTCTCAAATTTTACACTTAACTTCTAATTTAGTAATCTTTGGAAGAACATAATCAACCAGGCTATGCGTTAATTGTGTGTTGACCGACTCTCTGTGTTGCATTGCAATACTTTCCAAATTTTACTAAGTTTTTTTATTCAGTTTATTTTCTCTGTGTCTCCATGTTCTCTTTAGTATTTCCTGCAGTCACGAAAGCTCCAAAGCTCTCATTGACGTGCTAATTTATCTACCCCCCCTCTCTCTCTGCCCCCCGCTCTCTCTATTTAAGTCCTCGACACAGAGGCCATGTTTCTCTGTGTGCCTATGTGTGTGTCTCTCTCTGCTTACGTGTCTGTATATGTGTCTCCGTGTCCGTGTTTTGTCTCTCAAATTTAGCAATCTTTGGAAGAGTGTAATCAACCAGGTAGGGTTGATTACGTTGTATTGCATTATATTTCTAAGTTGACCAGGTTTGTTTTTTCTCATTCATTCGTACCTGATGATGATTGCTTGTGTTGCAATCGAAACGTCGTATTCTATTATTTAATTTATTTTGTTTCTACGTGACTTTACCGAAAGAACCAAAAAGTAATTCCTTCAGTCACGAAAGCTCCAAATCAAGCTTACTGGCTGTGTTGGATGGAGGAGGGTTATGACACATTTATACTTACGTGATCTAACCCAAAAACCTTGAATGTGAATCACAGAACGCCGTTGCTACCACAACTACTCGGGATGTTTAAATAAAGTTAAATAAACACACACGTAAGCACGGTGGAAGGATTGTAATTAAATCAACACGTATCCACCACAGCAATACCGAGTGGACATGGAGCAGGATTAGTATATCATGAAGTGGTCTGAGAAAGACCACTACCACCGCTAGTAATGGAAGTTTAACTTTACATAACTCAAATGAAATACCAAAATACTGCAAAGACTTCGGAGTAAATTACGCAAATCCTATAGAATTGTTAAGTGAAAACAAAATCAATATCATTATTATCAGCCGTGGTCCATACACTGCGGGATGAAGGCCTCCCCCAAGTCGTCGCCATCTCTCACGACTCGCCGATGTAATAATCCAACACATCGCCAACCTTGGTAATCGTCCAACCTTCCTGACCAGCTGGCTCGCAAACAATAAATAAATAGATGGCCATGAAATCTGCCAGGAGAAGATAGCAGTGGGCATGAGCTGGCACGTGCCATGCTGAGCTAAGGCAGACCACAGGCTGACTAACACCAATTCTAGATTTAAAGCTTTCGTGACTGCAAGGATCCATACTCTTTGGTTCTATTGGGTAAAGTCACGTAGGTAAAAACATAAAATAACAAAAATCACGACGTTTCGACCAAACACAAGTGGCCTTCATA
Organism: Petromyzon marinus; assembly: GCF_048934315.1. Classification (NCBI taxonomy): domain Eukaryota; kingdom Metazoa; phylum Chordata; class Hyperoartia; order Petromyzontiformes; family Petromyzontidae; genus Petromyzon; species Petromyzon marinus. The sequence continues at coordinate 102,490 of NW_027423108.1, forward strand.
AGGTGAAGGGACCAACCTGTCCGGAGGACAGCGTTGGAGTGAAAAAAGTCAAGCGCAGGTCGTCTCCTTTAAGCTGTGAGTGGGTAAACAGAAACTACGCCTTGACAAAGGAATTTGCATAAAAATGTAAGGCTGTGCAAGCTCGCAAATAGAATCAAAGATACATTAGCACCACCGTGAGAGTTTGGGATGCCACTAATTGAATGAACATACTGTACCATTAAAAATTCCTTTAACCTTTGGTTCGATTTAGAACATCTTTCCAATGGTTGCTTAATTTGAAGCCATCTTCTCGGTTGAAATTGTGTCTGTGTTTGTAGATCTGGATTGCCTCGTGAGCAAATCTCTGATAAAAACCCGTGGGTTTGCAAAGAACCTTGGTATCGGAGAAAATTGTATCGTGATCACCCACAGCATTGTAACAATGATCAGCTACGGCAGAAGAATTCGTTTTGCCGTGTTTCAAATCTGATTTGTGCTCGCGAATTCGGTCAGAGACATGTCGCTTTGTCTCCCCGATATAGCAATCACCGCAGGTACAACTCAATTTGTAAACCCCGGGTTACTGTAAGTCAGGAATGACATCCTTCATTCCCTGGCATTGCCTCTAAATACCGTTCACACAACGGTCAAAGGTATAGCATGTTGTATAATAAATAGTATAACATTGTAATGTTTAACATAATTCATAAGGCAATATATGGTATCATAATTGTATAGTGAATATACAGCAGTGTGGTATACAGTAGGGTTGGTAGAATAATATAGTGTAATATTACAAGTCTTTTTTACAGTCTAAAGTATAGGGTAGTGTATAGTAACGCATTGTATAATTTAATGGTGGGTTTGTCTATGGCAGTGTATATTACGGTGTATAGTCGTGTAATGTAGAAAAAAGTTTAGTTGGAGACATATCAATATAATGCATAATGTTAGAGCTTACATTGGGCTGTATACGATATTATACAATGTAGTTTAGATTGGAAGGTATAACATTGCAATGTATTGTAGTCTAGTTTATAACATAGTTGTAACGCAACACAGAACAGAGCAGCCCATCGTGGCTGTTTCTCCCCCCTTCTTCGTTCCGAGCATAGATGGACTCGTCCGTCTGAACAAAGCTCGTCGCTTTCCGTGGTGCTAACGTTGAAAATAAAAAACCGCCACCCATTTTTTCGCCATATGGCATTGCAATGTATAACGACTTATTGTTAGTAGCTCAGCTGTTTGGAGAGTATATAGAGTTTATTGATAACACTGATGTAGTTTATATTTTAGTTTTTTATTAGTTTACTATATGGTATTCATTATATAGTGTAGTGTATACCCAGTTACTTTACGTTAATAGCTCAACTTATTGAAGAATATATTGAGTACATTTGTTATATTGATGTAGTTTATACTTAGTTTTATCACATTGGTTTATTGTATGATAGTTGGGTAGTTGCAGTCCTTTAGCGTCCATATACTAAATGCCTCTGTTGATATATAAACTTCGACTTTAACATAGCTATTTCCGTGACCAGTCACATGCTAATCCCTCACATTAACATCATGCTAATCTCCCAGTTACAAGCCAATTTCTGACTTTAACACCCTGCTGATCCAACACTTTAACACCACTATTTCAATGCTAAATTATCCTGTTTGATATGTAAACACCTTTGTCAAGGCACTTTACTTCTCCCGCCTAGCTTAAAAGACGCTGCGAATCTTAGCAGCGTTCATTGAAGCGATGTCGTCCCGACAGTTCTGTTCCTTCACCTGAAGAAGGCTACTTGTGTTGTGGCCGAAACGTCGTGAGAATTTTATTTTATTATGTTTTATTTGTATTATTTTATTTCCATTCTACGTGACTTTACCGAAAGAACTAAGAGGATGAATCCCTGCAGTCACGAAAGCTTTAAATCGAAAATAAAAGGCGATTTCATTGCTTGTCAGTTAAACAAGACCGTGCATCTGAAATCACGCGATGCGGTGACCGTCTTTGTTCGATGAATGGATGCACGAAGTGTGGGTGATGGTTAATGCTCCTAGACGAGATTAGCAAGCTATTGTGATTCATTTGTGGCAAGCACTCTGTAATGAGGGCATGTTGCTGCTGCTGCAGTAGAAGCGTGGGAGATTGAGGAATTCTCTCCCCCTGTTCTGCATGGGCATCTTTTTCTCCAGTTTCCTCCGATGTGTTATTGGTATTGGCCAAAATTTTACACTTCTGAAAAAGATAACTGCAAATAACTTAATTTGGACCGCACTCAGCAGCAACATCACCCCTCTACTACGGTAACTTGGTAAGACCCTCATGAACACAGAGCCTTGTGACTCAGCCAGGCTTTGTTGCAGGCTAAACCAGCCTAACGATGAGAATAATCACTACCGTCTGCGCAGCTCTCTTCGCTGAGTCACGGTAAACTTTTTTCCCGAGCCTCTGTGGGAGTGCACCGCACATCGCTATCCTCCTTTGTCCCTTGCAGGGCGCCATGACCTCGTGTGGCAGCGCCACCAGAAGATGCAGGTCATGTTTGAGAACGTCCTGCCTCAGGGTTACGCCATCACGCAGAGGTGCAGCCTCGATCAGGTGCGTCCTTGTGTCTGTGTGTCTTTATGTCTGTGTGTTTTTATGTCTGTGTCGGTCTTTGTACGTGTGCTACATATACGTTGTGAGGAGTGGTGGCGCAGTGGTTAACACACTGCGCTTAGAAACGAGCGACCTGAGTTTGATTCCCGCTCACTCACCAACACCAGTGACGATTATCTGAACCGGTCATATGTCTCTCCTAGGTCGACTCAGCCTCAAATGAGTACCTGGTGTAGTGTATAAATATCCCAAATTGAAGAGACAAAGGTGGCCGGACGTGGTGCTGGCCACCCATCTCTTCGTGTGCCGTGCTGGCCTTCAGAGGTGGTCGCTAACAGCACGTGCCCCAGCAGTCTGTTAAGACTACACGGGGGATCTTTGATCTTTGTCCTAGTTCGTGTATAAGTGCCCAGAAGATAACAACCAACTTTAATGAAGAAAATATATCGGGAAACTGCCTGGCAGCTAATTAGGCCCTTCCTACTGAAATAAATAAATCTATCAAAATAATATCGAGATGTTTACGTTTAAGATTTTACATTAATGTTGGGGTTCTTGTACTAAGCAACTCAATTAATTTAGAAGTCATCATTCCCCTCCCCCGGCTGCCTGTCTCGCTTAATTGTTCAACGCATTGGCCAAATGTCCAAATATTGCCGTCAGTTGACTGAGTGTCGTTTTCTCTGACGATCAAACAAGTGGCGCGTTCCTCTGGGTGGCTTTGAGACTTTGAAAAAAAGGTACCTTAGCACTGCATTGTTCTGGGAGCGTTCCACTCGCAGTTTTTATCTCGTGCAAGGACAGTGCAATTTGGATAACAATTCTGGACAGTGGACAGGAAGTGATGTCATGATTCTTGGAGGTGGTGGTGGCTAGGCTGGTGCTACACGTGGTTGGTGGATCACACACTGAGAAGATGCCGTGAATTTCAGTTCCAGTGGGCGTCAGAAAGGAGCCGCACCCTGGCTTGCCAGGAGCGGGTGGTACAGCAAATGTAGAATCCACCTGTTCCGTCTGTATAGGATATAATGTTGCCCCCTCACACGCGTGCATTTTCTCCAGTTGCTCCGATTTTCTGCCACATGTGAACAGTCATTAATTGGCCGAGAGCACATTTATATGCAGAGGACTGCAGAGCTTGGGCAATTGTTGGTAGCACCGTCTCATGGTGTGCATTGCTGCTGCCTTCGCATCTATATGTGATTCCTCCTCGTGTCTCTGAATCCCTCCCTATGTCTCTCGTCGAAAGCCAGCAAATAACTGTGCAGTGATCGGGCATTACAAATTACCATTAATATTAATTTTGATTTAAAGCCTTCGTGACTGCAGGGATTCATATTCTTGGTTCTTTCGGTAAAGTCACGTAGAAGGGAAACAATAAAATAATAAAAATAATAAACAACAAAATTATCTGTGGTAGTAGTTACATTAGAGAAACCAAACGACATTCGTGAACACAAAGCAGACCTAAAACAGACCTAAAACACGGTGTTGGACCAGAAGACGCCAAAAGGCGTACAACTCAAAAACAGCGCACTATCAGAGTATTGAGGGCTCGGGGTGAGCATTTAACACCAGTGGAGACTAGGCTCTAAGAAAAGCCGTCTCGGGTGTGGACCAATCAAATTCAAGGACAGTGCATATTATTATCAGAGTTGTCTCTTTTGTTTGCATTTTGATTGCTTGTGTTGTGGTTATTGCAAACACGATGCCTTGAATAAAGGTGTCAGTTTTTGTGCCAGTTAAAAGGGTAAAATCTATTACTATTACAAAATTAATATTATTCATCGGAGTAAGTTGTTGTTATTTGGACAATCGCACAAAGTGAACCTTCTGTCCCGTGGATGGGAATGCATAGGAGGAAGACGAGTTTTGGAAGAGCATGATCAGTGACTACCTCAAGCCTCTGGAGGAAGATGACGATCACAGGAAACGCGTGAAGCAGGAACTCTTCGAGATAAGAAAAAAGGTACTGGCAACGCGTCATCGCGAGTACCGGAGATGCTTCGATAACAGAAAAATTGCGTTCCAGCGACAACGCGTTGTTGAAACAGCAGGCGTTAAGCGAGTACTTACCGTACTTGGCATGTGGTAGAAGAAGATTTAAACGACATTGAATTACCTATGCCTTATTATTCCTACGAATTAATTGTTAATTGTTCCAATAATCCGCTAATCCTGTAAAATACATGAACAATAAAACAATAACAACAGAAGTGACCATTTGGCGTCGAGAGTGGACATTGGGGGAGAAAAATGAACGCACAAAGAGGGGATCCATAAACAGCCCGGGGTCATCCCCCCCGCCACTCGGCCAATGCAATGTAAATCAGGCCTGGTCTGTCTGTCCCAACGTGCAGGGCACTTTCGTCTACTTCATGATCAATGCACTGTGGCTGGTGGCGACCCTGGCACTGCAGTTCGTGGGAGCCGACCTCTACATCCAGATCCCGAGCACGAAGAACGAGGGGACGGTCATCGACGTGCTGCCCCTCGCCTTCATGTTCCTCATCACCTTCTCCAGCATGCTCATTGTCCAGTTCCTGGCCATGCTGTACCACAGGTGAGGAGGAGGGGAGGGGGTCGACCCATGCGTGGCCATAGGGGGTGTGTGTGCATGCCGACTCAGTGACCAACAACAGTAACGATTATCTGAAATGGTCCTGGACCTCCCCCCTTGTGCCGTACCGGCCTTCATAGGTGCCACTCGCTGACAGCACTTGCCCCAACAGTATCTTAAGGCTATCCAGGGGATCCTTGTCTTTGCCTTTATGTGAGTGTGGGCAGTGTGCTTATGACCAGCTCCGGTTTCGAAGCCGAGGTCTCACTCCGAAACAGTCGGGCAGCATTATCTTTTCATCGGCTGTGTAACACTGGGTGGAAACTACTTGGTTTGTCATTCCATGCGAAGCTCCGGATTTTCTTTGACCACATTGATATCTTCCCTTCTTTATTCTTTCGAGAAGGATGTTGAGGTGTCTAAAGTACCATCTGCACCGGTTAGAAACATTCAGGTCACCCTGCCTACAATGCATCCTGGGTTTAACCAGACTGGATTGTGTCAGGAGCTCACAGATTCTTAAAAGATCTAGACACATTCCCATTGGTGAGCTCCTCTCACAAGCGTGGCTGTGTTGGCTGGGTCATGTAGCCCCCATGCCCAGCCACTGCATGGCAAAGCAGCTATTATTTGGCAGGATAGATCAGACTAAAAGGGCACGGCATGGGCTAGGGAAAAAAAGGAATGCTATGGTACAAGAGGATATATAGAGATGAGTGGACTTGCCAATAACTGGTACCAGCGGTCTCAAGATCAGCCACTCCTGAGGAGATGCTACTTGGCAGTTGGAGGCAGTCGCCCACCAGCAATAATGCACTTTATTGCCTATTGTTTTTTACTTTGCACAAATATAGTTTACTGAACTTTTGCAAGCCGTTATCAGTCATGTATTCTCGACTGCTTGCATAAAGATAGTGGCGCAGCCCTGCAATGAATCACCCCTCCGGGCGATTGAGACAGCCTGCCACCTACAGATTGCGCAACAGCGCCCCACACGACTTCCAGCCGTTAGAACTCGGTCGTTGGTGTAATTTGCATTCTTATCTGGAGTAAACCAACCTCCAAATCTACATATCGCTGGGTTCACAGTTTAGCGCGCTAATCAATACTGCACCACTCACTTTAGCATTGCCACATCCAAATAAATAAATGCGTATGCACCAACCGCTTGAAATAATGCCACATCGCATAGTCGTCGTGTCGACAATTAGAGAGGTAGCCAGGTTGCTCAAAGATCAGCGCTGGACTGGTACCATTGAGAAGCTGGGTTCAACCCCGGCTACTGAAACTAAACTTTTATTTTTATTTTACCAGGTAAAGTCCACTAAGATATACAGCTTTTTTTAAATAAGCGACCTGGCCACAAATAATAGCTCAACGAAGTGGATCATTAATCACGTGTACATTTGTAGCAGCAGTCAAATACTCTAAACGCACTTTGATTCCAAATATGGAGAACAATCCCAGCGACCACGAAAAGAAAGAGGCATGCAATCTCCAAACAGGCAAAGCATACAACAGGCATAGCAGGCGAGGTAGTTAACATCTCCTAGTCACCGTGGTACCCTGCCTGTGACTGGCAGGGCTCTCCCGGTATAGTTAGCTGATGGCCTCAGCCCGGTCACCAACGATTCAAAGACGGATTGTAAAAAAACTAATTAATTGGTATTGGTTGCCACGTGACCACTTGATTTGATTTGCTCTGACGGATGGTGGAGAGTATATCTGAATATTGCCTTTATACTAAAACCATCGAACCCAAAGTAAACAGACAGTCCTCGACTTGCGAGCGTCCGACTTACGAACGCCCGCTTCCATGAAATATATTTAAAAAAAGAAAAATATTGATTTAAAATGCGAACTCGTAATTGCAAACTGAACTGCCGGCTTACGAACCGTTCGAATTTCGAACAGGTCTCAGGAACGAACTAGGTTCGTAACCCGAATACTGCCCAGAAATAACTTCTGCTCAATAGGTTTGTGGTCATATATAGTTACTAATTATTGTTAACATGGGGATAGTACATTTGTGTGATGTAGGTGCTGGATGTGGTCATAGCTGGGATCTTATCCTTTTCTATATTTATAGAGCACCTTTGGTCAAGGCACGCTTTCCAACATTTAAAAACTGTAACAAAAACAAAGTGATTTATATGGCAAGGGCAGTGCAAGGGCTGAGGAATGAGTGTCCCGAACAGAGGACATGTGGCTTCATGCAAGAGATATAGGGAAGGAACGGAACAAAATGGGAAGAGGATGGGATATTAAAAAGAGGTGAGGCCTTCAGAGAGGAATGGAAGGAGGTTATGGAGGTGGCCTGCTTCATGTTCAAGTATCTCTCTATTTACAAAGTTCGATTTTACGAAATTTCACGTTCATGCAATTGACAAATTACGTGTTCTAATGCTGTACTGTGCTGTGTGATTGTCACGAGGCCCCCATGGTGTCAGCCAGCGCTGGTCTCAAACCCTCGGTACCCACTATATCTGTTTACCTGCTATGAAGTAGGGGCATTGCTCGAAACGTCGACAATTATATACATGTCCTTTCAATGCATTGTTGTTAACGAGTGTGTTGTAGAGGAGGTTAATTGACCATACTTCACCACGCTGACCAAACCGGGTTGGTGGAGGTAGGTGAACATTATATAAACGTGGAAAGGAAGGAAAGTACGGTACAATATTTGAATTAATACGCACACAGTGGGGAGCACAGGCGTTGCCTCTGCCAGTGCTCTCAGTCAACCCACCGCTCCTGGGTCTGTCCCGTGAACTCCTCCTGCACCCAGCTGGCACAGCAGTCAACCCATAGCACCTGGGCCTGTCCTGGGACTCCTACCAGTAGCAAGCCTCCCACACTGCAAGTCGACTCAAAGTGCACTTAGCCTGTGACAAGCGCCGTGGTGACGTCACCACCACTTAATGGCGGATGGCGGCTGTTGTTAATGCATGGTGGAACAGAGTTCAGCTTCCAATGAGTAGGATGGTACGGTGTATGTGTGTATAAAGCAGCAGCACTGGAGAGACAAAGGTGGCCGGGTGTGGTGCTGGCCAACCACTCCCTCGCGTGCCGTACCGGGTTTCATCGGTACTTCTTGCTAACAGCACTTGTCCCAACAGCCTGATAGAGGCTATACATGAGTCTTTGTCTTTGCAGTGGTTTGTGCACTGCGCCACGGTCTCTGTGACCTTTATTGCACTGAGGTCCAGGTCGTTATAGGTCCAGCCTTGACGAACGCCTTTCAACGTATTGCATGCGTCTCCAAATTATAAGACGAATCCCAAAACATACATATTTGGCCTCACACAAGACAAAGATCGCCCGTATAGCCTGAACAGACTGTTGGGGAAAGTGCTGTAAGCGAGCACCAATGAAGGCTGACACAGCACACGAGGGTTGGGTGGCCAGAACCACGCCCGGACGCCTTTATCTCCCCAGTGGCCATGTTAACACATTACACCGTACTGGGTAATAATGTGAGGCTGAGTCGAAGTTAGGGGAGGCCGTGAGCAGGAATCGAACTCGGGTCACCAAGTTCGTAGCGCCGAGCGCTGCTCTTCACAATAACAAAAAGTCGCCATTCGCCACTAAGTGGTGGTGACGTTACCATGACACTTGTGCCAGGCGATGTGCACTTTGAGGCCACGTGAATTGTCGAAGACCCTCTAACAGTAGGTCACAGGACAGACCCAGGTGCCATGGGTTGACTGAGATGACTGGCAGATGCACCACCTGTGCCCCCTATTGTGCCAACTTCCTGTATTTTTTTCGACCCGGTTATCCGCTCATTGTTGTGAGCGTCGCTCCTCTGCCCTCCGCTGTTGTTGGAGGACGATTGCCTCAAACTTCCCAATAGCGTCTTCTAGGTGCACGTATCCTGGCACTGCACAGTAGCATCCTTAACGAGCCTCCTCGCTCACTCTACACGAAGCTGCGGGTCGTGCTCTTACATGTGGACGTCTCCTGGATTATAACTTTTGCTTTAAAATGCACAAGCCAAATGTGCGTCTCAGAATCGGTAGACCGCGGTAGAATGGAGTAGGATGTTGGAGTGGTGGTGCCGCGCCTGGCACATTAAAATAACAACCCGCCGAGCCGAGTTAGATAGCAAGACACGGCTAACATCTGTAGTGGCGAAGTGATGACACCTTGGATGAAGGTGAATCATTCCAAAAGCACGATTAATGATGATCCGTACCTCCAAATTCCTGGCTGGCTGCTGGCTGGGCGCCTCTCCACTCCAACCACAATTACTCCACTGTTAGTGGCTGATGTAGGCCGTTGCTACAGAAACTAGCTGGATAACATAACTGGCTATGCGGGATTATTTGTCGAACAAATGAAATTAAACGGCTTAAACGGAAGTCCGGCAGACGTCTAATAATAGTAATAATTATAATCATTATTAATTGGCATAGATAGCGACACCGAAAAGGTGGAAATAACGAATAGAGAAGACTGACCACGGCTCATTTAAAATCGCTCTAACTTTCAAATGTGCTCCTATCAACGTAATTATTTTGCCAAGATGCTTATTTCCTAGATGTGTGTATGTATATATATAACCTCAGTCTTTGCGTTTTATCATCAGAATCAGAATCTTTAGTTATCCTGGAGAAATATGATAAGCTATGAAGATATTTTTCAGAGATGTCCAGTAGGGATGGGTCAGAAACTTAAACGATAGGAGTAAGCAAATCACTCAAGATAAATGTATCAATAAATGAAAAACTAAAAAAGCTATTTAATTTACCAGGTAAGGCCCACTGACTTATTAGCTATTTTCAGAATAGACTTGGCCACAAAGGATAGCTCCACAAAGTGGCTTATTGTGTGGACATTGTATTGCAGGAAAACACTACACGCACATTGTTGATTCTGAATGAGGAAGGAAAAACCAGAGGACCCGAAAAAAAATGCACGCGACCACGGGGCGAGAGAGTGAGACAAACTCAAAATATACTGAAGGTCACGGGACACACCCAGGGGCCATGGGCTGACTGAATTAGATGACTGGCAGATGTACCACCTGTGCCCCCTACTGTCAACTTGCCGCATTACATCTGCCCTGCGCTCCGCTCGATGGAGTCGGGATCTAACCCACGAACCTCGTGCAGATTACTGTTCGTGCTCCGAGCGCAGGAGGACTAAGAGACGAGTCTGAACACGGACTGCTGTTGTTTGCTTGCGTGGCTGAGCTTTGTGACCTGCGAGACGAATCCACAGCCTGCCACGTGTGCGGTGATTCACAGGCGATTCGTCATCCCACTTGCCAGGCCGTCAGCGCTCCGTAGGGCTGAGGGACCCGCGGGGAGAACGGGGTGATGGGGAAATATGGAACCGATTAATTTGTTTTTGTTGCTTTCTTATTTATCCATACGAGTCGCACTGAACCGTGGGGCATTTTTAGCTGCGAAGCAACTGTGTACCGCATAGTAAAGGTTTTTTTGGATTATTTCGCGTAAATATAAATGTGTCGTTAACCCACCACCACCCGACACAGCTAATCAGCAAGGTTTGTCACCTAAACAAAACGTGCCAATTACTATGGGGCAGCCGCCCCGCTAAGGCGGTCACAGTAGGACGATTGGGATCGGTTAGAGCAGTCTTCTTCATTTCAAGGCCCACGGGCCAATGGCGGCCCCAGGTGGCCTTCAGTGTGACCCCTGACAGCACATGGATATGAAAACACCCCTTGCAGGTGAGGCGGCTCTCAGACTGATGTCATATCGGCTGAAGTAGCCTCCCTCTGAAAATGAGTGAAGAACACTGTTTTTGGATCAGGAGGAGGTGGTGGCAGAACCTTCGAGAAACCTTTGAGAAGGGACATGGACCACGGGGGCCCTGGGTGACTGTGCAACTCGCCCTCTCACCTATACTCACCGTTGTCCTTCACCAACGTGGTTAGGAATGGTCAAAGTCCAACACACTCCCCACATACCCCCGACCGCGATTGCGGAATTAAACAACGATGAGGCAAGTAAGGATTGCCCCTTGCTGTGGCTGAACGCTATCGCGGGATGAATGTCAAGGCAGGTGCGCGGACTTCATCCCAATCGATACACTTTGTGAGCTTTGCAGTTGCAGGGATAATCAAATCACGTTCCTCTAATCACCTCGATAAGGCTTCTCACCGAGCCAGGTTGTTTATAAGTCAACATCCCCTTATCCATTCACGTTCACGTGAGACGAATTGAGTTCACATTCTACTGTGGGTATGTGCGTGCGCGTGTCTGTATGCATTTGGAGCCGCGGAACAGTGAACACGAGTTCGATTTCCGCTCACCTCCAATATCGGGTGACGAATATCTGAACCCGTACTGGGCCTCCCCTATGTCGACTCGGACTAAAACGAGTATCGGGTGCGGTGTGTAAAACATCAGCACTGGTGAGACAAAGGCGGCCGGATGTGGTGTTGCTCGTGCCAGCCTTCACCCATACAACCTTCAACAGTCTGTTGAAGCTTGTATGGGAGAACGTTGTCTTGCGTGTGTCTCTCTCTCTGTCTCCCGCCATGTTGTGTGTCTCTCGCGTTATGCTCTCACAATCTGCCTTTAACTTCTCATCAATTCACTGCCGTTCACCAATTTCTGCACGAGTGCCTGTCACATCAAAATCCGAATATTTATGTATATTGCAGGAGGAATCCGATGAGCTATGAAGCTCTTTTTTACAGATGTCCATTAGGGGTAGGTCAAAGCGTTACATCAACAAACAATACAAAACACGATAGGAGTGCAAAGTATAGGAAAGGTAAACAAATCACTACAAAAAAATTGAAAGGAAAATAAACAATATTTAATTTACCAGGTAAAGCCCATTGAAGTATTAGCTTCTTTTTTCAGAAGCAACCTGGCCACAAATGATAGCTTCACGAAGTTGGCTTATCATGTGGAAATGAAAAGCAGCCAAATTTATAGCAGCCAAATTATCTTAATAATCTAAACGCATGTTTAAATATCCCTCCCCATGCGCTTCTGCCACCGTCTGAAACGTTTTTCCTTCCGATATTATGAAGCCACTGAAGCTATTCACTTTTAAATCATAAATTAGATTAAAAGCGAATTTCTTTAGAACTGCTTTTTTTCCTTTGCCAGTACCAAAATATGAGAATAGGTTTTCCCCTTTATCTGGCAACAAAACAAGTTTTAAGATTTTGATTTAAAGCTTTCGTGACTGCAGGGATTAATATTCTTGGTTCTTTCGGTAAAGTCACGTAGAAGGGAAACAATAAAAGAATAAAAATATAAAACAATCATCATGATGATAATTGCTTGTGTTACAGTCGAAACGTCTTGAGAATTTTATTGTTTTATATTTTTATTATTTGATTGTTTCCCTTCTACGTGACTTTACCGAAAGAACCAAGAATATGAATCCCTGCAGTCACGAAAGCTTTAAATCAAAAAGAATATAGGTGTTAAGATGTTAAAACACCAAAGTGAAACCTTTAACAAGGAATCTTGTCTGCATTAACACTGTTTGAGACTAGGCTCCAAAGAAAGCTGTCTCTGGTGTGGACCAACCAGTTTCAAAGACAATGCATATAATATATTCTTGGTTCTTTCGGTAGTTTGTTGTCCTTCCCCCGCACCTCCGATTAGCACGGTTGGCTACGTACGGTGCCAAAGAAGATCAACAAACACCTAATTATGTTGTATATTTCCCAATATTTTTAAGTCTTGCTGTTAAAATCTATCTTTTTAAAGGGCTGCCCTTGTCAGCATCGCCTATGATCGTTGTATTTCACCTGCTCTGAATAAAGATGCCATCTGTGAATGTTTCACCTGAGCCGAGTCACAATTCCCACTCTGTGTTTATTATGTTTCACAGAGATGGCCTTGAGGCAGGGAAACACCATTTCATTTTACATTGCTAGATACTTCACCCCAAAGGAGTCCCGGCGGCGATGCTGCTATTGGGCGCACAGTCACAGAGTGGGAACTCCTCAGCAGGCGATGAGTCACGGGGAGCATCTTGATGAGCACGACCCTTGCTCTGCAGAGGGACGGTCTTCTTGCTGAAATAGCCTCACGCAGTGGGTTCGTGATGTTGACGGATACCAGTCTGCCCTGCAATAAACATTACCACGATGACTGTGTCCATATGTAACATCGTACATATGAGAGAGAACCGGGTGGTGGCGGCTTCGCACGTCCCCGGTAATCCAGCACTATAGAGGCAGCAGGGAGGGTTGGTGGATCACCCACAGATGATGTCGTGAAACTCCCTTCCCGTGGGCTTCGAGGAAGTGCCTTACCCTGGCTCGTCAGGAGAGGGCGATACATCAAGTGGACTAATCGCCATCTGTTTCAATCTGAACCGGGATTGAACGTTGCCTCGTGCAACACGTGGGTTTTCACCAGGTTCTTGGGTTTGCTCCCACTTGCGTATAATAATAAACACTGCTGATCATTTATTGGCTATGAACAACTTAAAATAAAAACTCAATGTAGCATCAGCAAGCCCCTCCTTAAAATGAGCCTTTCCACTCAATGTGGCTTTCCTGGATATAAGTAAATATTGATTACGAGGTTATTTAAAGTGGATTAACTGCTAATTCCTGTGGATTACGAGCTAATTGTAGATGAGTATTATTAGTAGTGTAATGCTTTGTGCTGACTTATTAAAACCACTGTTGTCTGCACTCCTTCAATGGAGGAGGAATAACACTACACAAATTCTCTCCTGCAGTCCTCTCGTGGCTAGCAGACCTTGACATTGGCATCCAGTTCCTGAGCTCCCGAGCCGATTGCTGCCATATGCAAGAGTAGACGAAAATCAGATTCGCGTGATGACTCATCACCTCTTCTGGTTGCCTCGCTGTGCCCTGTGCACCCGATAAGAGCATTGTCGGGACTAATCTAACTGAATCACTATTTTTTTATTTTACCTGGTAAGTCCCATTAAGCTGTACAGCTCTTTTTATAAATGAGCTGACCACAAATTACAGCACAACGAAGTAACTTATCACGTGCGAATTTATAGCAGCCAAATACTCTAAAGGCATATTGATTCTAAATGTGGAGGGAAAAATTGGAGGACCCGGAGAAAAATCCACTCGACCACAGGGAGAAAGACATGCAAACTCCAAATATACAGCAGGCATCACAGTCGGGATCAAACCCACGGTCTTCTGTATACCAATCGAGGGAGTTAACATCTTGTCACCGTGGCCCCCCTCAGGTAAATCTCAGTTTCTCGCATTACGAGGAGGCACGGCGATTTCACGGCCTCGACGGTATTTTTTTCATATAAATACATTTTGTGGTGAAATTAGTTCAGAATCAGAATCTTTATTTATCCTGGAGAAATCCGATGAGCTCTCAAGCTCTTTTTCAAAGGTGTCCCAAAGGGGCCAGTCAAAAAGTTACAACAATGCAAAAACACGAATAGGAGTGCAAAGTAGAGGAAAGGTAAGCAAAGCACCAAGAATGAATATATAACATAGATAAAGTATACAAGTTCATATTTCAAAAGTATATAAATTTCCAAGCTCGGTTTAAACAACAGCAAGAAAAGTGCCAGACGTTGCACATTAAAATTTAACTTTACATTGTAAGAAGAAAAAGACCACGCGCCTTGACAAAGGAATTACCATATAATTTAGCATTGAAATGGCTCATTGAAATAGCTAAGTTAAAGTAAACACATCCGCAGAGGTACCCTTTGACAAAGGAATTAGCATCGAATTTAGCATTGAAATAGCTGAGTGATTAGCTTGTAACTGCTCGCAGAAATAGCTATGTTAAAGTTAGAGCATATACGTTCACCGAGGCACCTAGTACTAATCAAACAGGAGAATTTAGCGAAACACAACCACGCTCAGACATCGGACCTGTGTGCGAGCAAACAAGGTGTTCTGACAAAGAAATTAGCATAAAAATTAGCATTTGATTGGCGGATTTTAGGAAAGAGGTGGTGTACGTGCCGGTGGACTCGCAGTTTGGCGCGGGGGGGGGGGAAGGGGGGAGGGGGGAGTTTACCTATTGATGGTGTGAAAAGGGGGAATTTATAAGAGCTGCGAAAGTTTGGGGTACCACTACTTGAAAAATATACTGTACCATTGAAATTAGTTTAATGTTTAGTTCGATTTAGAACATCTTTCCAATGGTTGCTTAATTTGAAACCATCCTCTCGGTTGAAATTGTGTCTGTGTTTGTAGATCTGAATTGCTTCATGAACAAATCTCTGATAAAAGCCCGTGGGTTTGCAAAGAACCTTGGTATTGGAGAAAATTATATCGTGATCCCCCACAGCGTTGTAACAGTGATCAGCCCACGGCAGAAGAATTCTTTTGCCGTGTTTCAAATATGATTTGTGCTCGCGAATTCGATCAGAGACATGTCGCTTTGTCTCACCGATGTAGCAATCACCGCAGGTACAACTCAATTTGTAAACCCCGGGGTACTGTAAATCAGGAATGACATCCTTCACGGATGGGATCAGATCACGAATTTTGTGTACTGTATTGAACCGGACCTGGATCTTGTTTTTGTTTAGAATTTTAGAAATATTTTTAGTAACGCCTGCTATATATGGAAGTGTGATGGTTTTGACCGGAGTATCAAGTGGTTGTTTCTGTATGGAGGGAGAGACAGCTTGGCGGATGGTACGGTCAGAGTAACCATTCCTTTTGAGGGCCAGGTGTATATGTTTTAATTCACTGGTCAGGTGGTGTTGGTCCGAAATGCAATGAGCCCTATGGTATAAAGTTTTGATGAGAGAATTATTTTGGGCTGGGTGGTGGTGGGAATCAGGTTTCAAGTAGGAATCTGTGTGGGTGGGTTTCCTGTAGACAGAATGCCCCAATGAGCCATCAGGTCTCCTCTCAAACAGAACATCTAAGAATGGTAGCTTGCCATCTTTCTCCACTTCCATGGTGAATTTGATGGCGGGATGTCTGGAACTGATGTGGTGTAGGAAAAGGTTCAGAGCTGGGAGGCCATGTGGCCAAATGACGAAAGTGTCATCCACATATCTCTTTCACAGGGAAGGTCTGAGGGTGGAAGTCTGGATAGCGCCTGATTCAAATTTCTCCATGAAAATATATTGAGGTAATTGAAAATTTGGTCCAACATGGATTAGACCCGGACACACCTGCACTGGTTAGGCACTGCCTCAACAATACCTACTTTATTTGGAAGGGCTCCTTCTACAAACAAAATGAGGGTACCCCCATGGGATCCCCCTTATCACCAGTGATAGCCAATATTTTCATGGAGAAATTTGAATCAGACGCTATCCAGACTTCCACCCTCAGACCTTCCCTGTGGAAGAGATATGTGGATGACACTTTCGTCATTTGGCCACATGGCCTCCCAGCTCTGAACCTTTTCCTACACCACATCAATTCCAGACATCCCGCCATCAAATTCACCATGGAAGTGAAGAAAGATGGCAAGCTACCATTCTTAGATGTTCTGTTTGAGAGTAGACCTGATGGCTCATTGGGGCATTCTGTCTACAGGAAACCCACCCACACAGATTCCTACTTGAAACCTAATTCCCACCACCACCCAGCCCAAAAGAATTATCTCATCAAAACTTTATACCATAGGGCTCATTGCATTTCGGACCAACACCACCTGACCAGTGAATTACAACATGTACACCTGGCCCTCAAAAGGAATGGTTACTCTGACCGTATCATCCGCCAAGCTGTCTCTCCCTCCATATAGAAACAACCACTTGATACTCCGGTCAAAACCATCACACTTCCATGTATAGCAGGCGTTACTAAAAAGATTTCCAAAATTCTAAACAACACACAAGATCCAGGTCCGGTTCAATACAGTACACAAAATTCGTGATCTGATCCCATCTGTGAAGGCTGTCATTCCTGATTTACAGTACCCCGGGGTTTACAAATTGAGTTGTACCTGCGGTGATTGCTACATCGGTGAGACAAAGCGACATGTCTCTGACCAAATTCGTGAGCACAAATCAGATTTGAAACACGGCAAAACGAATTCTTCTGCCGTGGCTGATCAATCTTACAATGCTGTGGGGGATCACGATATAATTTTCTCCGATACCAAGGTCCTTTGCAAACCCACGGGCTTTTATCAGAGATTTGTTCATGAAGCAATTCAGATCTACAAACACAGACACAATTTCAACCGAGAGGATGGTTTCAAATTAAGCAACCATTGGAAAGATGTTCTAAATCGAACTAAACATTAAACTAATTTCAATGGTACAGTATATTTTTCAAGTAGTGGTACCCCAAACTTTCGCAGCTCTTATAAATTCCCCCTTTTCACACCATCAATAGGTAAACTCCCCCCTCCCCCCTTTCCCCCCCCCCCGCGCCAAACTGCGAGTCCACCGGCACGTACACCACCTCTTTCCTAAAATCCGCCAATCAAATGCTAATTTTTATGCTAATTTCTTTGTCAGAACACCTTGTTTGCTCGCACACAGGTCCAATGTCTGAGCGTGGTTGTGTTTCGCTAAATTCTCCTGTTTGATGAGTACTAGGTGCCTCGGTGAACGTATATGCTCTAACTTTAACATAGCTCTTTCTGTGACCAGTTACAAGCTAATCACTCAGCCATTTCAATGCTAAATTCGATGCTAATTCCTTTGTCAAGGGGTACCTCTGCGGATGTGTATACTTTAACTTAGCTATTTCAATGAGCCATTTCAATGCTAAATTATATGCTAATTCCTTTGTCAAGGCGCGTGGTCTTTTTCTTCTCACACAGCTTAAAGGTCGTGATCTAAGCGTGGCTTCTTCCACTCCAGCGCTGTCCTCCAGACAGTCTCGTCCCTTCACCTGATGAAGGCCGCTTGTGTCGTGGCCGAAACGTCGTGATTTTTTGTTATTTTATTTTCACCTACGTGACTTTACCCAATAGAACCAAAGAGTATGGAACCTAGCAGTCACAAAAGCTTTAAATCTAGAATTTACATTGTAACTTTTAAGTCTATAGTTATAGATTGAACAAAGATAATGACTTTTTACTGGGATGGGGAATGCAGCAGCAGTTACACCCGAGGCAGCAATGAGAGGCGCACCGGCAATTTCGTCAATCCGCTGCTGGATCCAATGCTCGCTTAGTGACGGACAAGAGAGCGCAACGCTAACGTCAGTGGTGAGTACTTGAACGGCCGGTCCCTGAGGCACTGACCCCTTTACCGAACCGTGGCACAGTAACACTCATGGAGAGAGGGCTTTATCCGGAATGGCATCTACAAAGAGGCTACGAATTCTCCGATCGATGTTCACAGGTGTGCGTTGTACCGCGTGTGGGGAGCGGTGGCACATCGGTTATCGAGCCGATGCTCTGAATGGATGGCATTGCTGATAGAATGTCACTTTGCTGACTTCTCTGTATCTTGTTTTATTCATCCATATAGTCTCAATTTAACTCTGCATCTCTGTAAATGAACAACATTATTAATATTTATCAATACATATAGGCATACATATGGCCATAAATTAACATGGACTAAAACTCATATTCATTTGAAAATAGTGTATTTTGCGCTAAGATCCTGGCGACCCGAGTTCTATTATGTGAACCGGTCCTGGGCCTCTTCTAGGTCGACTCAGCCTCAAATGAGTACCTGGTGCGATGTGTAAACATCGCCACTCGGGAGAGATAAAGGCGGCCGGGGGTGGTGCTGGCCACCCAACCCCATGTGCCGTGCTGGCCTTCATAGGCGGTGCTCCGTAACAGCACTTGCCCCAACGGTCTGTTAAGCCTACGCGGGGGATCTTTTATTTGTTGTACCGCATGAATGTTGCGCCCCACGTGCCTGGAGCGAGCGAGCTTCCTGAGGAACTGGGCAGGCGAAACGTCGCGCATTGGCACGATGCGCCACGCGTTTTCCAACCCGAGAGCTCATCAGATAGTCGTGCAGCTACCAAACACACCGATTGCATGCCAGGCTAGGTGTTCCCTCGACTTAAACATCTTACAATCCAGTCTCACATCGCCTTGATGCAAGAAGACATCTAAAGTGGGCCCTGGTCATTCATAAAACCCGTATTGGCAAATCTGCGTTGCACTTAGCTAATTCATTAACCCAAGAAACATAAGACGTCCATCAAATTTCCATTTAACTCTTCCTCAAACAAAAATATGAATAGGTGACCAAGCCTTTGACGTTGCAGACTATAACTGTTGTACATTTAACTAATTTTGCATAGTACGGAGCCAAACGTTATAATCGGAGTTGCTGGACACAAAAGAAATTGCAGATGTGATTTGTATCCTTGATCCTTGCCCCTCATGCATCGATAGTTCAATGTTCATGTGCAGTGTGTTGTTGTTTTGGTGAAGTCTGGGACTATTCTTCTTTGGCTCTTTCGGTAAAGTCACGTAGAATGAGAATAAAATAATAAATTGATAAAATAAAATAACACAATAATATTCTCACGACGTTTCTGCCACAACACATCGGCCTTCTGATGAGAATATTATTGCGTCATTTTATTTTATCAATTTATTATTTTATTCTCATTCTACGTGACTTTACCGAAAGAACCAAAGAAGATGAATCATTGCAGTCACGAAAGCTTTAAATCGAAATCTGGTACTATTGTTTTTTGTTTTGCTGCCTTGCCCCAAGAATGCATTCAGTGTTGCAAATTTGGACTTCATATTTTGTTTGGTTATGTATTTATGTTTTGTGACTTTCTTACCATTTCTATATTTTGCACGATTTTCCTTAAGACCAAAACAGGTGAATTTATACACAATGCTTGCTGCCGCCTGATGATGCTAGTTCTGAGCGTTGCTCCTCCAACCTCTGCTGTTGTTGGAGGGTGACGGCCTCCAACTGCCCAATAGACTCACAGTGCACCTACCCTGGCACTGCCCAGTAGCGTCCTTCACGAGCCTGCTCCTCTGCCTCCTCTACAGAGGCCGACCTATGCTGTGTAGCAAACAAAGACAAAGATCCCCGCTGAAGCCTTAACAGCACCATTCCCAGCCGCCTTTGTCTCCTCAGTGGCGAAGCTTACTACAAACCGCACTAGGTACTCATTTAAGGCTAAGTCGACCAAGGGGAGGCCCGGGACCGGTTCAGATAACCATCGCAGGTGTTGACCGTGAACGGGAATCGAACCTGGATTGCCGGGTTTGTATCACAGCACGTTAACCATAGCACTACCGCTACCTGAAATGTGTAGCACCGTAGGCTGTATTGTATGAATTGTTTATCCTGACGCAAACATGAGGATATAATCTGTTAGCGGAGATTAGAGTATGTAGTCTTCCATATTCAACGCGCCCCTGTGTTACAACTTGCCCAATAATCTAACGGAGATAAACCCCACATCGAAGTTCTGTGTGGAAGCCACTGTCCCCGCAATATCCCCATGCACCCGCGCAATGCAATAATCCACGAGCTTACATTCCAACATTCAAAGTCCGCTCTATTTGTCCTCCACGGGGATTTCTAGATTTTCTCAACTCATACCCCATTTCAAGACGAGAGTCCGTGTAATATCGGCAGTTCACCAACACTGATTCAAGGGAGCCCGATGCTGCTGACGAGGCACCATACGTCGTAAGCGGTCAAGACGTTTTGGTGTCTTCATTTATTAAGGAGCATAAACCATGGCTTAAAGCTTTCGTGACTGCAGGAATCCATACTTTTTGGTTATTTCGGTAAAAGTTACGTAGGTATGGCCCGCTGGTTCTTCAGTTCCATTGCTGGATTTTTTTTTTCTGTCTGAGAATGACCGATTGTGTTGCAATCGAAACGTCGTGATATATAATTTTTTTTTTTATATACCTACGTTACTTTTCCGAAATAACCAAAGAGTATCTTTTGGTAAAGTCACGCAGAACAAAATTATAAAACAAAAAACTATGACGTTTCGATCGCAACATAAGCAATCGTCATCAGGAGGAAAAAGGAGGGGGAAAGCTGCTGAGGCAGACTTTTTATAGGTTTGAAATGGGTGTAGCCCAAGGGTCACAAACAAAGTGGGCGGAGCTAGTGATGTTAAAGTGAGAAATTTGCATGTTAATGTAAGATGGGAGGGCGACTTCCACGCCGAGGGCACAGAGGTGGCTATTGTAATGTGAGAGATTAGCATGTTAATGTAAGATTGCAAAGCCGCCGCGATGTCGAGGACGTGAGCGATGGTGGCTGTGTTAGTGTGAGACATTTAACCTATTAATGTAAAATCAGAAAGTCGAAAATAACAACTAACATCGGAAGGTAGGATGGAAACATCACAGCCAGTTATGACTTGAACTGGTTAATAACGTCCTTCCAATGATTGCTCAGTTTGTACCCATGTTCTCAGTTGAAATTGTGTCGGTGTCTATATATCTGGATGTCTTCATGAACGAATCTTTGGTGATAGCCGGTGGGTTTGCAAAGTACTTTCGTTTTGGATAAATCAATTTCGTGTGAGCTCATCGCATTTAAACAGTGATCAGCCACAGCCGAGGTATTGGTCCCACAATGTTTCAGATCTGCCTTATGTTCCCGAACACGGTCCGAGACATGTCGCTTAGTTTCCCCAATGTAACTACTGCCACAGACACAGCTTAGTTTGTAGACGCCGGGGTATTGCATGTCAGAGATCACATCCTTCGCAGATTATGAATGATTTTGGAAATATTTTTGGTGACCCCTGCTATGTATGGCAAGGTGACGGTATTGATTGGGTCCTCAGATGGTTCTTTCTCAGCGGTTGGGGTGATAGCTTTAAGGATTGTGTAGTCTGAATATCCATTCATCTTGAGAGCTTGGTGTACGTGTTCCAGTTCACTGGCTAGGAGATGATGGTCGGAAATACATCGAGCTCTATGGTGTAGAGTTTTGATGAGGGAATTCTTCTGGGATGGATGGTGGTGGGAGTCAGGTTTTAGGTAGGCATCCATATGGGTGGCTTTCCTGTAGACAGTGTCCCATTGAGCCATCTGGTCTCTTTTCGATTAAAACATCCAAGAATGGTAACTTGCCATCGTTTTCCACCTCCATGATGAATTTGATGGCTGGGTGTATGGAATTGGTTGAGGAACTGGTTCAGAGGTGGTCGGTCACATGGCCAGATGACGAACGTGTCATCTGCGTACCTCTTCCACAAGGACGGACATAAAGTGCATGCCTGGATGGCATCTGTCACAAATTTTTCCGTGAAAACGTCAGCTACAACAAAGTTAGAGGTTGACACGATTGTTATCAATCAGAGTAACAGTCCAATTTCCGACAGCCTAAAATCGGTTCTAGCCAAAGGGTTGAATTTTGCAGTCACCCCTAAACACATCCCAGTTGATGATATCATTGCCCAGGTCTAAGGAGACCTTAAGGGTTTGGGACATATTACTGCAGACGTGGCAAGATCGGAAATCGCTGCAATCCTTAAAAACGCTAAGTCACCTACTAGCAACATCGGTAAGGATGAGCACTTTGAGCTTTCTCAATTCAAAAAGATAGAGCACATCGTCATTCTCTCAGCTGACAAGGGCAATCCCACAGACATCATTGACAAAACCACATACAAGAACAAAATTCAGGACCTACTTAATGATGGTAGCTATACAAAAATCAATAGAGATCCCACCAACCGCCTCGTTAAAAAAAATAATATCATCACTGATTCGACATCTTTAATCGAACCAACCAAGCGGTTTTCCTTAAAACCCTCTGCTGCTAGATCACCCACATTGTGAATGATTCGTTCATGAAGCCATCCAGGTAAAGTGGTACCTTGGTATACGTCGTTAATTCGTTCCAGAAGGTAGGACTTATACCGAAAATTACGTATACCAAACAATTTTTTCCCATAATAAATAAACGGAAAGGAAATCATCTGTTCCAGAGTATAACAAATGGTATTTTATATGGCATATCATACATTAATGGTGTTGTATAAAATAATTTAGACACTAATTACTAAAATGCATACAGAAGCAACGTGACCGCCTTGCTGCCAGCTGCGCTGGTCACGTGGCATGCCTCAACCACGCACGCGTGCGCCTCGACCCGGGGCTTCACCCTCCATGGGGGCAGCCCCCCACGCCCCTCTCCCCAACGCCCCCCCCCGCCCCTCTCCCCCCGCTCCTCTCCCCCACGTCCCCCGCCTCTCTCCCCTCTCCCCCACGCCATTCCGCCCCTCTCGCTTTGTTTCAGTCGTGAACGGGGCATACGCGGGTACTGTACGGGGTGACTCATCCCGACCCATACAAGTTCTAGCAAGCGCGTCGTATCCCAAGCAATACGTCGTATCCCAAGACATTTTTTTTCTCGTAAAAACACGATGTATACCAATTTCGACGTATTCCAAAGCGGTCGTATACCGAGGTACCACTGTATATAGACACAGACACAATTTCAACCGAGAAGATGGGTACAGACTGACTAATCATTGGAAGGACGTTATTAACCAGTTTATGTCATAACTGGCCGTGATGTTTCCATCCTACCTTCCGATGTTAGTTGTTATTTTCGACTCTCTGATTTTACTTTAACAGGTTAAATGTCTCACACTAACACAGACACCGTCGCTCGCGTCCTCGTCGTGGCGGCGGCTCTGTGATCTTACATTGACATGCTAATCTCTCACATTACAATAGCCACCTCTGCACCCTTGGCGTGGAAGTCGCCCTCCGATCTTACAATAACATGCAAATTTCTCACTTTAACATCACTAGCCCCGCCCACTTCTTTATGACCCTTGGGCTACATCCATTTCAACCCTTTAAAACAGTCTGCCTCAGCAGCCTTCCCTCCTCTTATTTCATCCTGATGACGCCTACATTAACATGCTAATCTCTCAAATTACAATAGCCACCTCCACGCCCTCATTGTACAAGTCCCCCTTCGATCTTACATTAACATTCAAATTTCTCACATTAACATCACTAGCCCCGCCCACTTCGTTTATGACCCTTGGGCTACACCCATTTCAAACCTTTAAAACAGCCTGCCTCAGCAGCTTTCCCCCTCCATTTTTCCTCCTAATGACAATTGCTTGTGTTGCAAATGAAACGTCGTAGTTTTTTGTAAAAAAACAATTGTTCTATGTGACTTTACCGAAGGACCCAAAAAATATGACCATGAACCATTATACGAACTCCGGTCATCTTCCCAGCGGCTTTTGGCTAGCCATCGAACAAAAACTATCACCACATCATGCGCTTTCAAATGCGCTTCTGCGGCCGTCTGGAATGCTCTTCCTTCCGATATGAGGAAACCACAGGAGCTTTGCACATTTACATCAGCTTTATTTACAACTCATTTCTTTCGAAGAGTTTTTCGTGTTTAATTTGTTGTCCTTAAATCTTGATTTGAAGTTTTCGTGACTGCAGGAATCCATACTCTTTGGTTCTTTTGGTAAAGTCACGTAGGTATAAAATAAAATAAATCACGACCTTTCGATCGCAACACAAGCGGTCGTCCTCAGGAGGAAAAAATATAATCCAGCAGTGGAACTGCTGAACCAGCGAGAGAGCAGTTACAACAAGGTTATATATGTGGCGATGGGCAAGCAAGCGGGTGTCTGCTTGCCCATCGCCACATATATAACCTTGTTGTAACTGCTCTCTCGCTGGTTCAGCAGTTTCATTGCTGGATTATATTTTTTCTGCCTTAGGACGACTGCTTGTGTTGTTGTCCTTTCCCCGCACCTCCGATTAACAAGGTTGGCTATGTAGGGTGCGAAAGAAGTTCAACACACATGCATGCCATAGGAATGGGAGGGAAGAGAGGCTATACAAGTGTAGTGGCATAGCGCTGGATGCTGGCAAAAAAGGGTAACTGCGGTGTATGGCAGTACTCAATTCAGCAAGCCATGATATACACGAGAGGGAGACATCTCGGGGAAAGGTCACAGAATGGGCCCATCGGGAAGCCCCGGGAACTCGCTAGTTGGTTCCAGATGGGGGGCGTACCCGGGTAGGAGCAAGACCACGCTGAGAGTATAAGAGGGGCCCCTGTGGTGGACCTCGGGGCTGTTGCTGGAAGTGGGATCCCCATCGTGCTTCTCAAGTACATCGTCGTCACCATCTCGTCGTCATCACCATCTCCTCATCGTCGTCTCCATCTTCACCATCATGGGGCGCTGCTAGTCAGACAGCCTACCAACAGTTATAACTGAGTAGTGGTTGCTGACAATAGACAGACTTAATAATAATAGTGTTCACCCACGTCAGGTGTGTGTTATCCTGAAGGTCCTTTTGAAATAAAATAAGTGCCTCAAAGTCTCACTGTCTCCGAGTTGAGTCACTACATTTGGTGCTAGAAACGGAAAGAAAAAATATATTGATATTGAAAGCAGCGACGTGGAAGAACCCACCTGTAGTGTCCTCAGAGGACGATGATAACAGAAACGTTATCCCCTTAACAGCCCCGTAATCCGGGAACCCGGCCATGTGTCCTGAGGCAGCGGCCGACGAGGGATCACGCGAACTCACCGGGTGCCTCTGACAACTGTTCTCCTCTGCTGCACAGCTGGTCATCCAAATTGGGCTGGCTGCACCAGCCAGAGGATCCGCAGCGCAGGGGCTGCAGGCGGATGGGTCGCCTTCCACCGCCGCGCCCACGCGGGAACCAGTGGTTGTTTTGCCCGCGCACGCGGGTGGCCACCAGCAGCCAGAGCTATACCCCTACATCACCCCTCCCCCATGAAAAAAAACAGCTGTCTCGGCTAACACAATTACTTTAACAGGGGTTAGCGGACATCAGTAACAAGTCCCCGTAATTATTTCACCAGAACCGTGAGAGAAGTGCAACAATCCATGACGTCCGCAGGCACGCCGCAGTCACGAGCATTGGGGTGGATCCCAGATCAAGCGGAAGCTGCAGTCTGGCTTGCGGTGGTGGCCACCAGCCGGACGACGTCGGAACACAATTGTCATGATGGGAAGGGAGCTGTTCAGTGCAAACGAAGCACTCTTGGAGCGAGTCCTCGACGCCAGTCCCCCACCACGAGCAGGAACTTGCGCGCTGGGAACCACCGGAACATCACAAATGGCCTAAAGGGTGCGGCTCCTCCCTGGGAGAAGAAGATGGCAACTGAGCTTCCATGCACGGTCCTTCACACGGAAGCGCTGCCGGGGGATCCCTGGACTTCAGCTTCTGGGCTCAGTCACCCCGACTCGTCGGACACATCAGACGCCCGCCGCTCTGGAGATGGAGATGAACTATCTAATAGGGTGGAACATAGGGTTTTAACCGTGACGGGTGCACAAAATAGCAACGGCGACCGACCTGTATATACACAAACTGCGGCCTCTTGACCTTGATCACCTCAACAGGGCCCTGCAACGGCCAGTATAATTTAGGGGACATACCCAGGGACACCTGGGGACAATGCAACGACGCCTTGTCCCCAGTTGTCCATGGGGCCCCGGACTCCCGTTGCCCCACGAGCTTCTCATTTGCATGTTGCCGTTTGGCTGAATTTTCCTGAGACGCCTCCCGCGCCTCCTTCAAACGCCTAAGCATGACCTGCATGGGCATGACGGCCCTCTTTTTACCCAAGTCCATGCCCAACTGTGCTTCCATGGGGGGATCACTCTCCCTCCTGTACATGATATTAAACGGGGAGAATCCTGTTAAAGCATGAGGGGCCAATCTATATGCAGCCAGGACACCGGGGATGTGCAAATTCCAGTCCAACTGCACCTCATTAACTCTTTGGCACAACATGGACATAAGAGTCCTGTGCAAGCGTTCCACCATCCCATCCGTCTGAGGATGGTAGAGCGAAGTTCTAATTTTTCTTGTACCCAGCGAGTCACACACCTCCCATAACAATTTAGAAGAAAAATTCCACCCCTGATCTGTAATAAGTTGTTCAGGAGCTCCCTTATCCATTACGTAGACGTGCAGAAATTTGTCCGCAATGGATGTGGCCGACTGGTCTGGCAGAGGCCATGCCATCGGCCACCGGGAAAGATATTCCACCCCGACCAGGAGAAATTTTTTCCCCTCTGAGTAGTGGGAATGGCCCGAGAATATCTAATTTGACTAGCTCGTTAATTTGAGACACCGTGATAGTTGTAATAGTGGCTTGTGGCGTGTGCAGTCAGTACAACATTTCACCATGTAGTATACATGATCCATCATACCGGGCCAATAGAAGTCACGCTTCAGCATTAGCAAAGTTTTACGGACTCTGAGACAAACACGAACCGCAGATGCTTATAAATGCTCCTGAAACTTTGACTTAAAACGTTCGTGACTGCAGGAATTCATATTCTTGGTTCTTTCGGTAAAATCACGTATATAGAAACAAAAATAAATCAAATTTTAAAAAATAATAATAAAAGCAAAAAAAACAATAAAAATAAAAAGTTAAAATTGTAAAATAAAATGTTAATTACAAATTAAAATATGGCTTACTAAAAATCCATGAAGAAGGCATACCCCTTCGTCTCATCGTCTCCACCATTGACTCACGCACCTACAAACTGGCCGATATCTGTCGGAGACCTTGCAGCCATTCACTGGCAAGACCACCTCTTCTATTCTTAACTCAGCTCACCTGGATTCACTGTCCCCAGGTGATTTGCTCGTTAGTTTCAATGTAGTTTCTTTGTTCACCAAAGTTCCTGTGCCCGATACCATTGCAATAATTGAAGATTTGGTCCAACGAGGACTGAATGCTGATGTAACAGCCCTGGTGAGACACTGCCTCACCAATACAGTCTTCACTTGGAATGGACCATTCTACAAACAAACTAAAAGGCACCCCAATGGGTTCTCCCTCATCTCCGGTTGTGGCCAACATTTTAATGGAAAAATTTTAGACGGACGCCATCCAGGCATCCACTCTACGCCCGTCTTTGTGGAAGACGTACGTGGATGACACGTTTGTCATCTGGCCACATGGCCGAACAGCTCTGAAATAATTCCTCAATCACATCAATTCCATACACCCAGCAAACAAATTCACTATGGAGATAGAAAAGGATGGCATGAGACCAGATGGCTCAATGAGCCACTCTGTCTACACGAAAGTAAACCTGATTCCCACCACCATCCATCCCAGAAAAATGCCCTCATCAAAACGCTACACCATAGAGCTCGATGTATTTCCGACCATCATCTCCTAGCCAGTGAACTGGAACACGTACACCAAGCTCTCAAGATGAATGGATATTCAGACTACACAATCCTTAAAGCTATCACCCCAACCGCTGAGAAAGAACCATCTGAGGATCCAATTAAAACCATCACCTTGCCATACATAGCAGGGGTAACCAAAAATATTTCCAAAATAATGAACAAACACAAGATCCAGGTTCGATTTAACACAGTGCATAAAATTTGTGACCTGATCCCATCTGTGAAGGACAAAATTCCTGACATGCAATATCCCGGCGTCTACAAACTAAGCTGTATTTGTGGCAGCAGTTACATTGGTGAAACTAAGCAACATGTCTCTGACCATGTTCTTGAACATAAGGCAGATCTCAAACACAACAGGACCAATACTTCTGTCGTGGCTGATCATTGCTTTAATGCAGCTGGCTCACATGAAATTGATTTCTCTAAGACAATGGTACTTTCCAAGCCGACTGACTATCAACAAAGATTCGTTCACGAAGCCATCCATATATACAGACACAGTGACAATTTCAACCGAGACGACGGTTTTAAACCTAGCAATCATTGGAAAGATGTCATCAACCACTTTGGGTCATGACTTGTGTTTTCTTGTCAACCTTTACCGTCAGTAGTGTGAATGTGTGGAGCGAGTTGAAATGCCCCCCCCCCATCTCTACCCCCCTCTCCCCCCCTATTTCTGACCCCCCCCTCCACCCTCCTCTCCCCCTATCTCTGCCCCCTTCCTTCCCCCCATTGTCTGCTCCTACATTACCGCTGGCTGACAGGCTGCCCCGCCCATGCTGTTTGCGCTGCACAAGCTCCTGCATTAGCGTGTTGCTTGCGCAGCTCTCGTCCCCCGCCCACTCACTTTGGAACCCTTAAACATTTGGAGGCTTGCCGCCTCTTTTCTCTCCGCCTGATGAAGACCACTTGTATTGCGATCGAAACGTCTTAGGTTTTTTGTATTTATTATTTTTAATTTATTTATAATTTTATTTTACTATTTTTAGTTTTTTATTTTTATTGTGTTTTTTGCTTTCATAATATTTAATTCATCATTATTTTTATTATTTTTAAAAAAAATTTATTCAAATTTTCTTATTTATATTTTTCTATCTACGTGATTTTACCAAAAGAACCAAGAATATGCTCCTGAAATGTGCCCCCGAATACAATGCCATCGTCCAGGTAAATGAGGCACAAGTCCCATTGAAGACCTGCCAAGACCATTTCCATAAGCTGCTGGAATGTGGCAGAAGCCGAATGCAGCCCCATAGGGAGGCAATTAACTTGGAACAATCCTTGGGGTGTTTGGAACATGGTTTTAGGCCTGGATTCTTCATCCAAGGGCAAGTGCCAAAATCCGGACAACAAATCGAGGGTTAAAAAGAACCGTGTACACAACAAGGCATCCAAGGAGTCATCCATCCAAAGGAGTGGATACGCGTCCGCCACAGAAAATGTGTTCTGCTTGCGGAAATCAATGCAAAATCGCAGACTCCCATAAAATGAAAGCCCCCCATGGGCTGATAGAGGGGGAAATAATGTCCGCACCCCGGGATGGTGAAGACGGAGACGACAACGAGGACATGGTGATGACGACGAGATGGCGATGACAATGGTCTTGAACAACCATGACAGGGATTCCACTTCCAGCAACAGCCCCGAGCTCCCGCTCAGGGCCCCCTCTTATGCTCCACTCCGCCCCGACCAAGCCCCACTTCTGGAACCTACTAGTGGGTTCCCAGGACTTCCCGATAGGCCCACTCTATGACCTTTCCCCCTAGATGTTCTCCTCTCATATATACTGTGGCCTGCTGACGCGAGTACTGCCGTGCACCGCAGTTAACGTTTTCCGCCAGCAGCCAGCACTATACCCCTACCACCACAGTCAGCATCACAATGCTGTAGTCATAGCAGAGCATGCAATGCTGTAGTCATAGCTGGATACCACCACAGTCAGTATGCAATGCTGTAGTCATAGCAGAATACCACCACAGTCAGTATGCAATGCTGTAGTCATAGCAGGATACCACCATAGTCAGCATGCACTGCTATAGTCATAGCAGGATACAACCACAGTCAGCATGCAATGCTGTAGTCATAGCAGGATACAACCACAGTCAGCATGCAATGCTGTAGTCATAGCAGGATACCACCGCAGTCAGTATGCAATGCTGAAGTCATAGCAGGATACCACTGCAGTCAGTATGCAATGCTGTAGTCATAGCAGGATACCACCAGTCAGCATGCAATGCTGTAGTCATAGCAGGATACAACCACAGTCAGCATGCAATGCTGTAGTCATAGCAGGATACCACCAGTCAGCATGCAATGCTGTAGTCATAGCCGGATACCACCACAGTCAGTATGCAATGCTATAGTCATAGCAGGATACAACCACAGTCAGCAAGCAATGCTGTAGTCATAGCAGGATACCACCACAGTCAGCATGCAATGCTGTAGTCATAGCAGGATACCACCACAGTCAGTATGCAATGCTGTCATCATAGCAGGTCCCACCACAGTCAGTATGCACTGCTGTAATCATAGCAGGTACCACGACAATATGCACTGCTGTAATCATAGCAGGTACTACAACAGCAGTTTCCACTGCTGTGATCATAGCAGGTACCACCAGTCAGTATGCACTGCTGTAATCATAGCATGTACCACAGTCAGTATGCACTGCTGTAATCATAGCAGGATACCACCACCGTCAGCATGCAATACTGTAGTCATAGCAGGAAACCACCAGTCAGCATGCAATGCTGAAGTCATAGCAGGAGACCACCGCAGTCAGTCTGCAATGCTGTAGTCATAGCAGGACACCACCAGTCAGCAGGCAATGCTGTAGTCATAGCAGGATACCACCACAGTCAGGATGCAATGCTGTAATCATAGCAGGATACCACCACAGTCAGGATGCAATGCTGTAGTCATAGCAGGATATCACCATAGTCAGCATGCTCTGCTATAGTCATAGCAGAATACAACCACAGTCAGCATGCAATACTGAAGTCATAGCAGGATACAACTGCAGTCAGCATGCAATGCTGTAGTCATAGCAGGATACCACCGCAGTCAGTATGCAATGCTGAAGTCATAGCAGGAGAACACCGCAGTCAGTATGCAATGCTGTAGTCATAGCAGGATACCACCACCGTCAGTATGCAATGCTGTAGTCATAGCAGGATACCACCACAGTCAACATGCAATGCTGTAGTCATAGCAGGATACCACCACAGTCAGCATGCAAAGCTTGAGTCATAGCAGGAAACGATCACAGTCAGCATGCAATGCTGTAGTCATAGCAGGATACCACCACAGTCAGCAAGCAATGCTGTAGTCATAGCAGGATACCAGCACAGTCAGCATGCAATGCTGTAGTCATAGCAGGATACCACCACAGTCAGCATCACAATGCTGTAGTCATAGCAGGATACCGCCAGTCAGCATGCAATGCTGTAGTCATAGCCGGATACGACCACAGTCAATATGCAATGCTGTAGTCATAGCAGGATACCACCACAGTCAGCATGCAATGCTGTAGTCATAGCAGGATACCACCATAGTCAGCATGCACTGCTATAGTCATAGCAGGATACCACCACAGTCAGCATGCAATGCTGTAGTCATAGCAGGATACAACCACAGTCAGCATGCAATGCTGTAGTCATAGCAGGATACCACCGCAGTCAGTATGCAATGCTGAAGTCATAGCAGGATACCACTGCAGTCAGTATGCAATTCTGTAGTCATAGCAGGATACCACCACAGTCAGCATGCAATGCTGTAGTCATAGCAGGATACCACCACAGTCAGCATGCAATGCTGTAGTCATAGCAGGATACCACCACAGTGAGCATGCACTGCTATAGTCATAGCAGGATACAACCACAGTCAGCATGCAATGCTGTAGACATAGCAGGATACAACCACAGTCAGCATGCAATGCTGTAGTCATAGCAGGATACCACCGCAGTCGGTATGCAATGCTGAAGTCATAGCAGGATACCACTGCAGTCAGTATGCAATGCAGTAGTCATAGCAGGATACCACCACAGTCAGCATGCAATGCTGTA
The DNA here is from genome assembly GCF_048934315.1 of Petromyzon marinus. Classification (NCBI taxonomy): domain Eukaryota; kingdom Metazoa; phylum Chordata; class Hyperoartia; order Petromyzontiformes; family Petromyzontidae; genus Petromyzon; species Petromyzon marinus. The sequence continues at coordinate 134,744 of NW_027423108.1, forward strand.
GTCATAGCAGGATACCACCACAGTGAGCATGCACTGCTATAGTCATAGCAGGATACAACCACAGTCAGCATACAATGCTGTAGTCATAGCAGGATACAACCGCAGCATGCAATGCTGTAGTCATAGCAGGATACCACCGCAGTCAGTATGCAATGCTGAAGTCATAGCAGGATACCACCGCAGTCAGTATGCAATGCTGTAGTCATAGCAGGATACCACCACAGTCAGCATACAATGCTGTAGTCATAGCAGGATACCACCACTCAACATGCAATGCCTTAGTCATAGCAGGATACCACCACAGTCAGCATGCAATGCTGTAGTCATAGCAGGATACCACCACAGTTAGTATGCAATGCTGTAGTCATAGCAGGATACCACCAGTCAGCATGCAATGCTGTAGTCAAAGCAGGATACCACCACAGTCAGCATGCAATGCTGTAGTCATAGCAGGATACCACCACAGTCAGCATGCAATGCTGTAGTCATAGCAGGATACAACCACAGGCAGCATGGAATGCTGTAGTCATAGCAGGATACCACCACAGTCAGTATGCAATGCTGATGTCATAGCAGGATACCACTGCAGTCAGTATGCAATGCTGTAGTCATAGCAGGATACCACCACAGTCAGCATGCAATGCTGTAGTCATAGCAGGATATCACCATAGTCAGCATGCACTGCTATAGTCATAACAGAATACAACCACAGTCAGCATGCAATACTGAAGTCATAGCAGGACACAACTGCAGTCAGCATGCAATGCTGTAGTCATAGCAGGATACCACCGCAGTCAGTATGCAATGCTGAAGTCATAGCAGGAGACCACCGCAGTCAGCATACAATGCTGTAGTCATAGCAGGATATCACCATAGTCAGCATGCACTGCTATAGTCATAGCAGAATACAACCACAGTCAGCATGCAATACTGAAGTCATAGCAGGATACAACTGCAGTCAGCATGCAATGCTGTAGTCATAGCAGGATACCACCGCAGTCAGTATGCAATGCTGAAGTCATAGCAGGAGACCACCACAGTCAGTATTCAATGCTGTAGTCATAGCAGGATACCACCACCGTCAGTATGCAATGCTGTAGTCATAGCAGGATACCACCACAGTCAGCATGCAATGCTGTAGTCATAGCAGGATACCACCACAGTCAGCATGCAATGCTGTAGTCATAGCAGGATACCACTACTCAACATGCAATGCTTGAGTCATAGCAGGAAACGACCACAGTCAGCATGCAATGCTGTAGTCATAGCAGGATACCACCACAGTCAGCAAGCAATGCTGTAGTCATAGCAGGATACCAGCACAGTCAGCATGCAATGCTGTAGTCATAGCAGGATACCACCACAGTCAGCATCACAATGCTGTAGTCATAGCAGGATACCGCCAGTCAGCATGGAATGCTGTAGTCATAGCCGGATACGACCACAGTCAATATGCAATGCTGTAGTCATAGCAGGATACCACCACAGTCAGCATGCAATGCTGTAGTCATAGCAGGATACCACCGTAGTCAGCATGCACTGCTATAGTCATAGCAGGATACCACCACAGTCAGCATGCAATGCTGTAGTCATAGCAGGATACAACCACAGTCAGCATGCAATGCTGTAGTCATAGCAGGATACCACCGCAATCAGTATGCAATGCTGAAGTCATAGCAGGATACCACTGCAGTCAGTATGCAATGCTGTAGTCATAGCAGGATACCACCACAGTCAGCATGCAATGCTGTAGTCATAGCAGGATACCACCACAGTCAGCATGCAATGCTGTAGTCATAGCAGGATACCACCACAGTGAGCATGCACTGCTATAGTCATAGCAGGATACAACCACAGTCAGCATGCAATGCTGTAGACATAGCAGGATACAACCACAGTCTGCATGCAATGCTGTAGTCATAGCAGGATACCACCGTAGTCAGTATGCAATGCTGAAGTCATAGCAGGATACCACTGCAGTCAGTATGCAATGCAGTAGTCATAGGATACCACCACAGTCAGCATGCAATGCTGTAGTCATAGCAGGATACCACCACAGTGAGCATGCACTGCTATAGTCATAGCAGGATACAACCACAGTAAGCATGCAATGCTGTAGTCATAGCAGGATACAACCGCAGCATGCAATGCTGTAGTCATAGCAGGATACCACCGCAGTCAGTATGCAATGCTGAAGTCATAGCAGGATACCACCGCAGTCAGTATGCAATGCTGTAGTCATAGCAGGATACCACCACAGTCAGCATACAATGCTGTAGTCATAGCAGGATACCAACACTCAACATGCAATGCTGTAGTCATAGCAGGATACCACCACAGTCAGCATGCAATGCTGTAGTCATAGCAGGATACCACCACAGTTAGTATGCAATGCTGTAGTCATAGCAGGATACCACCAGTCAGCATGCAATGCTGTAGTCAAAGCAGGATACCACCACAGTCAGCATGCAATACTGTAGTTATAGCGGGATACCACCACAGTCAGCATGCAATTCTGTAGTCATAGCAGGATACAACCACAGGCAGCATGCAATGCTGTAGTCATAGCAGGATACCACCGCAGTCAGTATGCAATGCTGATGTCATAGCAGGATACCACTGCAGTCAGTATGCAATGCTGTAGTCATAGCAGGATACCACCACAGTCAGCATGCAATGCTGTAGTCATAGCAGGATACCACCACAGTCAGCATGCAATGCTGTAGTCATAGCAGGATACCACCACAGTGAGCATGCACTGCTATAGTCATAGCAGGATACAACCACAGTCAGCATGCAATGCTGTAGTCATAGCAGGATACCACCGCAGTCAGTATGCAATGCTGAAGTCATAGCAGGATACCACCACAGTGAGCATGCACTGCTATAGTCATAGCAGGATACAACCACAGTCAGCATGCAATGCTGTAGACATAGCAGGATACAACCACAGTCAGCATGCAATGCTGTAGTCATAGCAGGATACCACCGCAGTCGGTATGCAATGCTGAAGTCATAGCAGGATACCACTGCAGTCAGTATGCAATGCAGTAGTCATAGCAGGATACCACCACAGTCAGCATGCAATGCTGTAGTCATAGCAGGATACCACCACAGTGAGCATGCACTGCTATAGTCATAGGAGGATACAACCACAGTCAGCATGCAATGCTGTAGTCATAGCAGGATACAACCGCAGCATGCAATGCTGTAGTCATAGCAGGATACCACCGCAGTCAGTATGCAATGCTGAAGTCATAGCAGGATACCACCGCAGTCAGTATGCAATGCTGTAGTCATAGCAGGATACCACCACAGTCAGCATACAATGCTGTAGTCATAGCAGGATACCACCACTCAACATGCAATGCTGTAGTCATAGCAGGATAACACCACAGTCAGCATGCAATGCTGTAGTCATAGCAGGATACCACCACAGTGAGCATGCACTGCTATAGTCATAGGAGGATACAACCACAGTCAGCATGCAATGCTGTAGTCATAGCAGGATACAACCGCAGCATGCAATGCTGTAGTCATAGCAGGATACCACCGCAGTCAGTATGCAATGCTGAAGTCATAGCAGGATACCACCGCAGTCAGTATGCAATGCTGTAGTCATAGCAGGATACCACCAGTCAGCATGCAATGCTGTAGTCAAAGCAGGATACCACCACAGTCAGCATGCAATGCTGTAGTCATAGCAGGATACCACCACAGTCAGCATGCAATGCTGTAGTCATAGCAGGATACACCCACAGGCAGCATGGAATGCTGTAGTCATAGCAGGATACCACCGCAGTCAGTATGCAATGCTGATGTCATAGCAGGATACCACTGCAGTCAGTATGCAATGCTGTAGTCATAGCAGGATACCACCACAGTCAGCATGCAATGCTGTAGTCATAGCAGGATATCACCATAGTCAGCATGCACTGCTATAGTCATAACAGAATACAACCACAGTCAGCATGCAATACTGAAGTCATAGCAGGATACAACTGCAGTCAGCATGCAATGCTGTAGTCATAGCAGGATACCACCGCAGTCAGTATGCAATGCTGAAGTCATAGCAGGAGACCACCGCAGTCAGCATGCAATGCTGTAGTCATAGCAGGATATCACCATAGTCAGCATGCACTGCTATAGTCATAGCAGAATACAACCACAGTCAGCATGCAATACTGAAGTCATAGCAGGATACAACTGAGGTCAGCATGTAATGCTGTAGTCATAGCAGGATACCACCGCAGTCAGTATGCAATGCTGAAGTCATAGCAGGAGACCACCGCAGTCAGTATGCAATGCTGTAGTCATAGCAGGATACCACCACCGTCAGTATGCAATGCTGTAGTTATAGCAGGATACCACCACAGTCAGCATGCAATGCTGTAGTCATAGCAGGATACCACCACAGTCAGCATGCAATGCTTGAGTCATAGCAGGAAACGACCACAGTCAGCATGCAATGCTGTAGTCATAGCAGGATACCACCACAGTCAGCAAGCAATGCTGTAGTCATAGCAGGATACCAGCACAGTCAGCATGCAATGCTGTAGTCATAGCAGGATACCACCACAGTCAGCATCACAATGCTGTAGTCATAGCAGGATACCGCCAGTCAGCATGCAATGCTGTAGTCATAGCCGGATACGACCACAGTCAATATGCAATGCTGTAGTCATAGCAGGATACCACCACAGTCAGCATGCAATGCTGTAGTCATAGCAGGATACAACCACAGTCAGCATGCAATGCTGTAGTCATAGCAGGATACCACCGCAGTCAGTATGCAATGCTGAAGTCATAGCAGGATACCACTGCAGTCAGTATGCAATGCTGTAGTCATAGCAGGATACCACCACAGTCAGCATGCAATGCTGTAGTCATAGCAGGATACCACCACAGTCAGCATGCAATGCTGTAGTCATAGCAGGATACCACCACAGTGAGCATGCACTGCTATAGTCATAGCAGGATACAACCACAGTCAGCATGCAATGCTGTAGACATAGCAGGATACAACCACAGTCAGCATGCAATGCTGTAGTCATAGCAGGATACCACCGCAGTCAGTATGCAATGCTGAAGTCATAGCAGGATACCACTGCAGTCAGTATGCAATGCTGTAGTCATATGATACCACCACAGTCAGCATGCAATGCTGTAGTCATAGCAGGATACCACCACAGTGAGCATGCACTGCTATAGTCATAGCAGGATACAACCACAGTAAGAATGCAATGCTGTAGTCATAGCAGGATACAACCGCAGCATGCAATGCTGTAGTCATAGCAGGATACCACCGCAGTCAGTATGCAATGCTGAAGTCATAGCAGGATACCACCGCAGTCAGTATGCAATGCTGTAGTCATAGCAGGATACCACCACAGTCAGCATACAATGCTGTAGTCATAGCAGGATACCACCACTCAACATGCAATGCTGTAGTCATAGCAGGATACCACCACAGTCAGCATGCAATGCTGTAGTCATAGCAGGATACAACCACAGTCAGCATGCAATACTGAAGTCATAGCAGGATACAACTGCAGTCAGCATGCAATGCTGTAGTCATAGCAGGATACCACCGCAGTCAGTATGCAATGCTGAAGTCATAGCAGGATACCACCGCAGTCAGTATGCAATGCTGTAGTCATAGCAGGATACCACCACAGTCAGCATACAATGCTGTAGTCATAGCAGGATACCACCACTCAACATGCAATGCTGTAGTCATAGCAGGATACCACCACAGTCAGCATGCACTGCTATAGTCATAGCAGGATACAACCACAGTCAGCATGCAATGCTGTAGACATAGCAGGATACAACCACAGTCAGCATGCAATGCTGTAGTCATAGCAGGATACCACCGCAGTCAGTATGCAATGCTGAAGTCATAGCAGGATACCACTGCAGTCAGTATGCAATGCTGTAGTCATAGGATACCACCACAGTCAGCATGCAATGCTGTAGTCATAGCAGGATACCACCACAGTGAGCATGCACTGCTATAGTCATAGCAGGATACAACCACAGTAAGAATGCAATGCTGTAGTCATAGCAGGATACAACCGCAGCATGCAATGCTGTAGTCATAGCAGGATACCACCGCAGTCAGTATGCAATGCTGAAGTCATAGCAGGATACCACCGCAGTCAGTATGCAATGCTGTAGTCATAGCAGGATACCACCACAGTCAGCATACAATGCTGTAGTCATAGCAGGATACCACCACTCAACATGCAATGCTGTAGTCATAGCAGGATACCACCACAGTCAGCATGCAATGCTGTAGTCATAGCAGGATACAACCACAGTCAGCATGCAATACTGAAGTCATAGCAGGATACAACTGCAGTCAGCATGCAATGCTGTAGTCATAGCAGGATACCACCGCAGTCAGTATGCAATGCTGAAGTCATAGCAGGATACCACCGCAGTCAGTATGCAATGCTGTAGTCATAGCAGGATACCACCACAGTCAGCATACAATGCTGTAGTCATAGCAGGATACCATCACTCAACATGCAATGCTGTAGTCATAGCAGGATACCACCACAGTCAGCATGCAATGCTGTAGTCATAGCAGGATACCACCATAGTTAGTATGCAATGCTGTAGTCATAGCAGGATACCACCAGTCAGCATGCAATGCTGTAGTCAAAGCAGGATACCACCACAGTCAGCATGCAATGCTGTAGTCATAGCAGGATACCACCACAGTCAGCATGCAATGCTGTAGTCATAGCAGGATACAACCACAGGCAGCATGGAATGCTGTAGTCATAGCAGGATACCACCGCAGTCAGTATGCAATGCTGTAGTCATAGCAGGATACCACCACAGTCAGCATGCAATGCTGTAGTCATAGCAGGATATCACCATAGTCAGCATGCACTGCTATAGTCATAACAGAATACAACCACAGTCAGCATGCAATACTGAAGTCATAGCAGGATACAACTGCAGTCAGCATGCAATGCTGTAGTCATAGCAGGATACCACCGCAGTCAGTATGCAATGCTGAAGTCATAGCAGGAGACCACCGCAGTCAGCATGCAATGCTGTAGTCATAGCAGGATATCACCATAGTCAGCATGCACTGCTATAGTCATAGCAGAATACAACCACAGTCAGCATGCAATACTGAAGTCATAGCAGGATACAACTGAGGTCAGCATGTAATGCTGTAGTCATAGCAGGATACCACCGCAGTCAGTATGCAATGCTGAAGTCATAGCAGGAGACCACCGCAGTCAGTATGCAATGCTGTAGTCATAGCAGGATACCACCACCGTCAGTATGCAATGCTGTAGTTATAGCAGGATACCACCACAGTCAGCATGCAATGCTGTAGTCATAGCAGGATACCACCACAGTCAGCATGCAATGCTTGAGTCATAGCAGGAAACGACCACAGTCAGCATGCAATGCTGTAGTCATAGCAGGATACCACCACAGTCAGCAAGCAATGCTGTAGTCATAGCAGGATACCAGCACAGTCAGCATGCAATGCTGTAGTCATAGCAGGATACCACCACAGTCAGCATCACAATGCTGTAGTCATAGCAGGATACCGCCAGTCAGCATGCAATGCTGTAGTCATAGCCGGATACGACCACAGTCAATATGCAATGCTGTAGTCATAGCAGGATACCACCACAGTCAGCATGCAATGCTGTAGTCATAGCAGGATACAACCACAGTCAGCATGCAATGCTGTAGTCATAGCAGGATACCACCGCAGTCAGTATGCAATGCTGAAGTCATAGCAGGATACCACTGCAGTCAGTATGCAATGCTGTAGTCATAGCAGGATACCACCACAGTCAGCATGCAATGCTGTAGTCATAGCAGGATACCACCACAGTCAGCATGCAATGCTGTAGTCATAGCAGGATACCACCACAGTGAGCATGCACTGCTATAGTCATAGCAGGATACAACCACAGTCAGCATGCAATGCTGTAGACATAGCAGGATACAACCACAGTCAGCATGCAATGCTGTAGTCATAGCAGGATACCACCGCAGTCAGTATGCAATGCTGAAGTCATAGCAGGATACCACTGCAGTCAGTATGCAATGCTGTAGTCATAGGATACCACCACAGTCAGCATGCAATGCTGTAGTCATAGCAGGATACCACCACAGTGAGCATGCACTGCTATAGTCATAGCAGGATACAACCACAGTAAGAATGCAATGCTGTAGTCATAGCAGGATACAACCGCAGCATGCAATGCTGTAGTCATAGCAGGATACCACCGCAGTCAGTATGCAATGCTGAAGTCATAGCAGGATACCACCGCAGTCAGTATGCAATGCTGTAGTCATAGCAGGATACCACCACAGTCAGCATACAATGCTGATGTCATAGCAGGATACCACTGCAGTCAGTATGCAATGCTGTAGTCATAGCAGGATACCACCACAGTCAGCATGCAATGCTGTAGTCATAGCAGGATACCACCACAGTCAGCATGCAATGCTGTAGTCATAGCAGGATACCACCACAGTGCACATGCACTGCTATAGTCATAGCAGGATACAACCACAGTCAGCATGCAATGCTGTAGTCATAGCAGGATACAACCGCAGCATGCAATGCTGTAGTCATAGCAGGATACCACCGCAGTCAGTATGCAATGCTGAAGTCATAGCAGGATACCACCGCAGTCAGTATGCAATGCTGAAGTCATAGCAGGATACCACCGCAGTCAGTATGCAATGCTGTAGTCATAGCAGGATACCACCACAGTCAGCATACAATGATGTAGTCATAGCAGGATACCACCACTCAACATGCAATGCTGTAGTCATAGCAGGATACCACCACAGTCAGCATGCAATGCTGTAGTCATAGCAGGATACCACCACAGTTAGTATGCAATGCTGTAGTCATAGCAGGATACCACCAGTCAGCATGCAATGCTGTAGTGATAGCAGGTATTACCACAGTCAGTATGCACTGCTCTAGGGAAAGCAGGTCCCACCAAAAGTAGGTATGCAACATATTATTGGTTCTTTCAGTAAAGTCACGTAGAAGGGAAATAATAAAATAATAAAAATCAAACAAAATATAATAAAATTCTCACGTTTAGGCCACAACGCAAGCAGCCGTCCTCAGGTGAAGAAACAGAGCTGTCGGAAAGACAGCGTCCTAACGAACACTGCTAAGCTTGGCAGCCTATTTTAAATTGGGTGGGAGGAGGAGAGCGTCTTGATAAAGAAGTTTACATAACAGAGGAATTTAGCATGTTTATGACAAATGCAGATATGGGATTATTCACTCCTTGTGGAATGAGTACGCAGGTGGGGGGTCTCAAAGTCATATTATGTTAGTGTATCATGTAGGATTGGCACTAATAAAGGGAGATAAAATTTTAATAATGAAGAACTGCAACAGCCCAAACCACCGCGTATCAAGCTAGTGCATTATGTGGAAAATAAAAAGGGAGTTTCTAAAGAACTACACATACCCTACTACCATGCAATAAACCGATGTGAAAAAAATAAATATAAACTACATCAATATAATCAATGTACTCAATATACTCTCCAATAATCTGAGCTGTTAACATTAAGTAACTGGGTATACACTACACTATATAATGACTACCATGTAGTAAACTGATAAAAAAACTAAAATATAAACTACATCAATATAATCAATATACTCAATATACTCTCCAATAAGCTGAGGTTACATATCAGCAGAGAAATTTAGTATATTGACGCTAAGCAACTGCAACTACCCTACTACTAACAAAAAGTCATTATACATTACAATTTTACATCACAAAAAATATATGCCTCCAACTAACCTTTTTTCTACATCACACGACTATACCCCATCATATATAGTCAGAATAGTCGTGTAATGTAGAAAATGTCATGTCATGTTCAAGTGATGAGCTCAATTCATGTCACTTTCAAGTGATGAGTACACTGCATGTCACGTCCAAGTGATGAGCTCACTGCATGTCACATTCAAGTGGCGAGCTCACTGCATGTCTTATTCACGTAACGAGCGCACTGCATGTCACGTTGAAGTGGTGAGTTCACTGCATGTCACATTCAAGTGATGAGCACACTGCATGTCCCATTCAAGTGATGAGCGCACTGCATATCACATTTAAGTGATGAGCACACTGCATGTCATTAAAGTGGCGAGCTCACTGCATGTCACATTCAAGTGGCGAGCTCACTGCATGTCACATTCAAGTGATGAGCACACTGCATGTCACTTTCAAGTGGTGAGCTCATTGCATGTCACTTTCAAGTGATGAGCTCACTGCATGTCACATTCAAGTGTTGAGCTCACTGCATGACGTTCAAGTGGTCAGTGCACTACATGTCACATTCAAGTGTTGAGCTCACTGCATGTCACAATCAAGTGGTGAGCTCACTGCATGTCACATTCAAGTGGCGAACTCACTGCATGTCACATTCAAATGATGAGCGCACTGCATGTCACATTCAAGTGGTCAGTGCACTACATGTTACATTCAAGTGTTGAGCTCACTGCGTGTCACATTCAAGTGATGAGCTCACTGCATGTCCCATTCATTCATGTGATGAGCTCCCTGCATGTCACATTCAAGTGATGAGCTCACTGCATGTCACACTCAAGTGATGAGCGCACTGCATCTCACATTCAAGTGATAAGCTCATTGCTCGTCACATTCAAGTGGTGAGCTCACTGCTCGTCACATTCAAGTGATGAGCTCCTCCTCCTGCACGTAGCGTGGCAACCCATGGCACCTGTTGGGTCTGGGTTCCTGCGAGGAGGTGGGAGGTGGAGGAGGTTGAGGTGGAACTGGTGGTGGAGGAGGTGGACCCCTGACAAGGCCATTTTACCCCACCCTACCTGGCCATTATAACCCCACTCTCACTGGCCATTATAATCCCATCCTACCTGGCCATTATGAACTGACCCTCCCTAGCCATTATAACCCCACCCTACATGGCCATTATAAACCCACCCTACCAGCCTATTATAAACCCCAGTGACACTACAAATATGGACCCAGAACCCACACATCACTGACAATTATCACGATTGGTAATACCCCTAGACAACAAAGCCGAGCCTAATTAGCGTAATTGCATAAATTGACATAATTACCTAATTTTGTAAAATTACACCTTTTGCATTTTTCATTTCATTTTTATTATTTTTCAAGACAATATATACAACAATCCTGACCCTGATGCCTGTTGTATATTTGGAGTTCGCATGTTTCTCTCACTCTCCCCTTCGTTGTGTGAATTTTTGTCCGGCTCCTGTTTGTCACTCCACATTTATAGTTGCTGATATAAATTGACACGTAAAATGCCACTTAATTGGGCAATCATATGTGGCCAGGTTACGTCTGAAAAAGAGATATATATCTTATGGGCCTTACCTGGTAAAATAAACAAATAAGCAGGTGGCTAGGTGAGTGATTGAATGAGAGACTGGCTGAGTGATTGAGTGGTTGAGGGAGTGAGTGGCTGAGTTAGTGAGTGGCTGAGTGAGAGGCTGAATGAGTGAGTGGTTGAGTGAGTGGGTAGCAGAGTGACTAAGCAGCTGAGTGAGTGGCTGGGTGAGTGAGTGGTTGATTGAGAGCTTGAGTACGTGAGTGGTTGAGTGAGTGGCTGGTGAGAGGCTGAGTGAGTGAGTGGCTGAGTGAGTGAGTGGCTGAGTGAGTGAGTCGCTGAGTGACTGAGTGGTTGAGTGAGTGGCTGAGTGAGTGGCTGAGTAAGTTAGTGTTTGAGTGGCTGAGTGAGTGAGTGGTTGAGTGAGTGGCTGAGTTGGTGGCTGAGTGGTTGAGTGATTGACAGGTTGAATTAGTGGCTGAGTGAATGAGTGGCTGAGTGAATGAGTGGCTGGGTGAGTGAGTGGCTGCGTGAGTGAGTGGCTGTGTGAGTGAGTGGTTGAGTGAGTGGTTGAGTGAGTGAGAGGTTGAGTGAGAGGTTGAGTGAGTGGCTAAGTGAGTCAGTGGCTGGGTGATTGAGTGGCTGAGTGACTGAGTGGTTGAGTGGCTGATTGAGTCAGTGGCTGGTGATTGAGTGGCTGAGTGAGACAGGGGGAGATAGAAGAGTGAGACACGGGGAGAGAAAGGAGACACGGGGAGAGAGAGGAGGGAGACAGGGGGAGGTTGGAGAGGGAAAAGCGGGGAGAGAGAAGAGACACGGGGAAAGATAGGAGGGAAACGCGGGGAGGGAGAGGAGAGAGACACGGCGACATAGAGGAAGGAGACACGGGGAGAGAGAGGAGGGAGACCCTGGGAAAAAGAGAAAGGGGGAGACACGGGGAGGAGGTGAGAGGTAGGAGGAGAGTGCGTGGAGGTGAGAGGGGAGAGATAGGAGGAGAGTGCGTAGAGGAGGCGAGGGCTCCTATAATGATGACTTCAAGGCATGCTGGGAGACAAGTTCATGTGACCCACATAGCACAGGGAGCCATCGCTGTTGGAACCGCATGGGCAGGGAACGTGGCCTCCAACCCACCACCTGCACCAGCCTCACCACCACAAACCAACAACCACAACTAGAACTACAAATTCAACCACAAATGTAACCACAAATGTAACCACAGCCACAACCATAACCAACAACCATAACCACTATAACCACAACTATAACCAAAACCAACTACAATTATAACCACACCCACAACTATAACCACAATTATAACCATATCTATAACCACAACTCTAAGCACTAAAACCAGACACAACTATAACCACAACCATAATATAACCACTACACCTATAACCGCATCTCCGGTTATCACAGGTGGCAACATATGGTTCGAAAGAAGTTCAACACACATACAACAACAAAAGACAAAAAATTATTCTATAGCCTATAACAGACTGTTGGGGCAAGTTCTGTTAGCGAGCACCTATGGAGGCCCGCAGTGTGGAACACAAGCAGGTGGGTGGCCAGCACTACACCCGACCGTCTTTGTCTCCCGAGTGGCGATGTTTATTACACACCACAACAGGTACTCATTTCAGGCAGAGTCGACGTAGGGGAAGCCCTGGACTGGTTCAGATGATCGTCACTGGTGTTGGCCGTGAGCGGGAATCGAACTTCCTCGGGTCCGTGGCGTGGCATTCAACGGCTACTCTACCGCTCCCTACACATACAACAACCATGAAAGCCAACATAACCACCTTCACCACAACTATAACCACAAAAACATAACATAACCATCACAACTTTGACCACAATCACAATTATAACCACAACCCCAAGTATAACAACAACAATAACATAACCACAACTGTAACTATAACCATGAAAACCCCAACCTCCACTCCACGTACACAACTATAGCCACAAAAATATACCCCCCACAACCGCAATTATTACCACAACCAAAAGGACCATAACAACTAACATAACCACCTACACCACAACTAAAACCTGAACCACCACTACAACCAGCGATACAACCACAACTATAACTGCAGCCACCACATCCAAAACCACCACAACCAACATCACCTCAACCACCACAACCATAACAAGCAACATAACCACAACAACCACATTGATGCTGATACTCTAACACCACCTACACAACCACTTTATCAAGGCTCTATGTATCCGTGTGTCCATGTGTCTCCGTGTGTCTCCACATGTCCCTGTGGGTGGGTGGATAGATGGGTTAGTGGGTGAGTTGGTGAGTGGGCAAGTGAGTGGGTGGGTGTGTGGGCGATGGAATCGAACCTGCACCTCTGCAGTGCAAGTCCAGTGAGCTAACGACCCGCATGTGGTGGGGTAAAGTGGGGGTACGCCCACCTTGCTCCAAAACGTGGAGATCAGCGTGGAAGAGTAGACCAAATACCCTAATTAGCGGCGTCTAGTGGAGGCCTCCTCCGCCAGCACGCGATTCGCCTCCTTCACAATAAACCCTTCCTTGCAAAGATGAAAAAGTATATTTGACTGATCCCATCAGCCTCTCATCAGCAGCAATGGCTCAACTCGAGCGCCACTCTGGGGCGCTTTCCACCTTCAGTGCCTCAGCAGCAGAGCCGGGCTCTGCTTGAACCGATGCCGTGAGCCCAGCAGCTGTTTAGAAGCCTACGGCTGTGGGCCGCCTTTGTCTCTCCTCCACCACTGCTGAGGTGTCCACACCATGCGAGGTTCTCACCTTCAGGCTGAGTCGACCCAGAGGAGGCCCAGGCAGCGAACCGCTTCAGAAGTTGGCGCCACGTTCACCGGCGGAAGCGGAAGTAGAGAGAGCAGCAGAAGCATCACGTGTGGGGAGCAGCTGAGGTGTGGATCAGAACTGTGTATTAGTGGTGGTGTGGTAGTGGTGTTAGTGGTGGTAGTGGGGTTGTTAGTGGTGGTGTTGTTATTAGTGGTGGGGTTGTTATTGGTGGTGGGGTTGTTATTGGTGGTGGGGTTGTTATTGGTGGTGGGGTTGTTATTGGTGGTGGGGTTGTTATTGGTGGTGGGGTTGTTAGTGGTGGGGTTGTTGTTAGTAGTGCTCTGTTAAGGCTATATACGCGGGAGCTTTTCTTTGGCGGTGTTAGTGGGGGGAGGGGGCGTAGGGGGGGATGGTGCTGGGGGGGAGGGGCTCACAGGATATTGCGTCACTGAGGGCGTGATCACCGAGCCCCGCCCCCACTTGCTTCTGCCGATCTTTTTTCTCACATGTGGCGGTAGAGAAGCACCGAGACGACAGAAGCAGCGACTCTCTGGAGGAAGTGAGGAACTGTAGGTGAGTGGTGATGTGAGTGGTGAGGACGTGTGTGTCTGTGTAGTGTACTGGCAGGAGGAGTGGTGGCGTTAGTGGTGTTACTGATAGTGATGGTGGTGTGTTGTGAGTGAGCCGTGACGATGTGAGTTCATGTCAGAATCAGAATATTTATACTGGAGTCAGATGAGCTATACAGCTCTTTCTCACAGATGTCCAGTGTTGTGGGTGAGTGGTAAAGATGTAACCTCGTGTTGATGTGAGTTTCTTATTAATGATGTGGGTCCGTGTTAATGATGTGGGTTTGTGATTTAAAGCTTTCGTGACTGCAGTAATTCATATTCTTAGTTCTTTCGGTAAAGTCACGTTGAAGGGAAACAATAAAATAATAATATATATAAAACAATAAAAATTCTCACACAAACGGTCGTCGTCAGGTGTGTCGGTTTGCATAAATGTATTTATTTTTAAACGGTGTATTTATTTATTAAAAACGTTAGCGCCATGCACAGCGATTTGGCAGTTTATTTAGAAGGACGAGTCCGATTTAAAGCTTTCGTGACTGCAATGATTCATCTTCTTTGGTTCTTTCGGTAAAGTCACGTAGAATGAGAATAAAATAATAAATTGATAAAATAAAATAACACAATAATATTGTCACGACGTTTCGGCCACAACACAAGCGGCCTTCATCAGGTGAAGGGACGAGACTGTCCGGTAGGACAGCGCTGGAGTGAAAAAGCCACGTTCAGATCACGACCTTTAAGCTGTGTGAGAGGAAACAAAGCGCCTTGACAAAGGAATTAGCATATAATTTAGCATTGAAATGGCTGAGTGATTAGCTTGTGACTGGTCACAGAAATGGCTATGTTAAAAGTTAAAGCATACACATCCGCAGAGGCACCCCTTGACAAAGGAATTAGCATAGAATTTAGCATTGAAATAGCTAAGTTAAAGCATACACATCCGCAGAGGCACCCCTTGACAAAGGAATTAGCATAGAATTTAGCATTGAAATAGCTGAGTGATTAGCTTGTAACTGGTCACAGAAATACCTATGTTAAAGTCAGAGCATACACATTCACCGAGGCACTTAGTACAAATCAAACAGGAGAATTTAGCATTGAAATAACTAGGCGAATTTAGCATTGAAATAACTGAGTGATTAGCCAGTGACTGGTCACAGAAATGGCTATGTTGAAGTCAAGGCCTACACATCTGAGCTATTCACAGTACTATATAGTGAACCAATAAAAAACTAAAATATAAATTACCTTAATGTTATCAATAAACTCTATATTCTCTAATCAGCTAAGCTACCAACAATAAGTCGTTATATATCACAATGCTATATGGCGCAAAAATGGGTGGATTCTTACCCTCAACTTTAGCAACACGGATAGCTACGGGCCCCGTTCAGACAGACGAGTTCATCCATGGTCGGAACAGAGGAGGGGGAGAGAGACAGCTGCGAGGCGCTATTATACTCCATGTTGTAAACCATACCATTTACCGTGGTGTGAGAGGTATTAAGAGTCAATGCTGGCGAAAGAGCTGCGGTCTGAAGGTCATCGTAAAATACAATTAATTAAGAACAGAAATGGTTTAAAACATATTTCCAATGGTTACTAAGCCAGAATCCATCTTCTCGGTTGAAATTGTCTCTGTACTTGTATATGTGAATGGCCTCATGAACGAATCTCTCATGGTAGCCGGTTGGTTTGCAAAGAACCTCCGTCTTGGAGAAGTCAATGTCATGTGAGCCCACTGAATTATAACAATGATCTGCCACGGCAGAGGAGTTCGTTCTACCGTGTTTCAAGTCTGCTTTATGTTCGCGGATGCGGTCCGAGATATGTCGTTTGGTTTCTCCAATGTAGCTACTACCACAGAGGCACTTTAGTTTGTAAACGCCCAGGTACTGTATGTCTGGAACAGCATCTTTTACAGATGGAACCAGATCACGGATTTTATGTACTGTGTTGAATCGGACCTGGATCTTGTGTTTATTCAGGATTTTGGAGATCTTTTTAGTGACCCCTGCAATGTAGGGTAAGGTGATGGTTTTGAGTGGCTCCACAAGAGGATCCTTCTTCATGACTGGAGTGATGGCTTTGCGGATTGTGTAGTCGGAGTAACCATTAGCCCTGAGAGCCTGGTGTACGTGCTTGAGTTCACTGGTAATGTGTTCCTGGTCGGAAATGCATTGGGCTCTATGGTATAGAGTCTTGATGAGGGAGTTCTTCTGGGATGGATGGTGGTGGGAATCCGGTTTCAAGTAAGCATCTGTATGGGTAGCTTTCCTGTAGACAGAGTGGCTCATTGAACCATCATGTCTCCTTTTAATTAAGACATCCAAAAAGGGTAGTTTGCCATCTTTTTCGACCTCCATGGTAAATCTGATGGCTGGGTGTATGGAATTGATGTGGTCGCGGAATTGGTCTAGAGCAGGCTGGCCATGTGGCCAGATGACAAAGATGTCACCAACGTACCTCTTCCATAAGGTCGGGCGTAGAGTGGCAGTCTGGATGGGGTCAGTTTCAAATTTTTCCATGAATACGTTGGCTACAACCGGAGATAGGGGGGAGCCCATTGGGGTGCCCTCAGTTTATTTGTAGAAAGTTCCATTCCAGGTGAAGTATGTGTTGGTTAAGCAATGTCTCACCAGGGGGGGTACACCAGTATGCAGTCCTTGATGAACCAGGTCTTCAATGATAGCGATGGTGTCAGGTACCGGGACTTTGGTGAACAAGGACACCACATCAAAACTGACAAGCAGGTCGTCTGGGGACAGGGAAATGCCTTTGATTGTCGATACCAGGTGAGTAGAATTTAATACCGCAGATGTGGTTTTTCCAGTGAAAGGTCGCAGTATATCAGCAAGAAAACGTGCCAGTTTGTAGGTGGGGGAGTTGATAGTAGAGACGATGGGACGAAGGGGTGTATCTTCTTTGTGTATCTTTGGAAGGCCATATAATCTTGGTGGTCTGGCAGCAGAGGGTTTCAACGAGAACTGTTTGATCTCATCAATTAATGCTGTTGAATCAGAGATGATTTTGTTCGTTTTGGTGACCAGGCTGTTGGTGGGATCTCTTTTTATTTTTGTATAGCTGCCATCGTTGAGTAGTTCCCAATTAAAAAAGAGGGATGATATTGTCGTCCTCTCAGCCGACAAGGGCAATGCCACTGTCATCATGGACAAAACAGAATATAACACATTGCCTTACTCGAGACTTTAGTTGTTATTTTTGCCGTGATCTGCTCCATTAACGGATGTAGAAAGTAAAAGAACTTGTAGCGTGTTCAACTTCTTTCAACGTAGCCAACTGTGCTAATTGGAGTGTTGGGAGCAAGGGCAACACTAAAACACAAGCGCATGACTAAACTGTTTAACACGCAGGCTTTCCCGACAAATATTATCCATAATACACGTTTTTTTGGGTTAGATCACGTAAAATTGTACCAAAAAAAACTGTATTATGTGCTATAAACCTGTATTGTGTGCTATAGACAATTACCTTTATGTTCCTGTTCAGGAAATGACGATACAGTACAGAAAATTATGAGCACGCGGTACACCACCAGTGGCTACCGCGTCTACTACCGCGTGTGCAGGCGGTGCAACTGCACGGGCCCACACGAGCGGGGAGCGGTTGCATTGCCACGCCACGTGGAGGAGAGGGGGACATTGGCAGGCTCCATTTTCTTGTTCCTTGCACCAGGCCCAGAGACCCTCACACAGAGACCCAGAGACTCGCACAAAGACCCAGAAGAGACCCTTACAGATAGCCAGCGACTCGCACACAGTCACAAGAGACCGACAGACGCTGGACACGAGAGGCCCAGAGACCAATGCGGCAGCGACTCCGTGAGCAGGGATGGCGCGAGACCGCGCTTTGGGTGACACCACGTGGTGATGACACCACGTGCCGAGTGCGCACGCCGAGTCACGTGGAGGCGGGCGGCCATCTTACCTGGGGACAGTGCTGTACTGTAACAGCGGGGGAGCGGTGGTGCAGCGGTTAGCGCGGTGCTGTGTGTAAACATCGCCACTAGGGAGAAAAAGGCGGCCGGGCGTGGTGCTGGCTGCACACCCCCTCGTGTGCCATGCATAGCTGCTCGCTAACAGCACTTGCCCCAAAAGTCTGTTCAGGATATACGGGGGATCTTTGTGTCAGTCTGTGTGTGTGTCTGTGTAAGTGTGTGAGTGAGTGTGTGAGCGGCAATATCTTTTCATCGGTTGCGTAACGCTGTGTGGAAGCTACCTGGTCTGTCACTTCGCATTAAGCTTCAGGTCTTCTCGGCCACGGTCATTCCCTTCCTTCTCTACACTTGCGAAACGTGGACCCCCCTAATGGAGCATCTTCGCAGGTTGGAAACATTTAAGCTGGCCTGCCTACGATCCATCCTGGGTTTAACCAGGCTGGATTGTGTGAGGAGCTCATAAATCCTCGAAAGATCTGGGCAAGGTCCCATCAGTGAGCTCCTCTGGCAGGCAAGGCTGTGTTGGCTGGGTCATGTAGCCCGCATGCCCAGCCACCGCATGCCGAAACAGCTTTTGTTCGGTCGGATCGAGGGGGCTAAACGGGCGCGGCACGGGCTAGAGAATAGATGGAGTGATGTGGTACAGGAGGACGTGGAGCTGAGTGGACTTGCCGATGACTGGTACCAGCGCTGTCAAGATCGGCCTCTGTGGAGGAGGCTCGTGAAGAACGCTACTGGGCAGTTGGAGGCAGTCGCCCTCCAACAACGGAGGGCGGAGGAGCGACGCTCACAACAACGAGCGGAGCGCCGGGTGACTAAGGCACAGCAGGTTGGCACAGTAGGGGGCACAGGTGGTGCATCAGCCAGTCATGTCAGTCGACCCGTGGCACCTGGGTCTGCCCCGTGACCTCCTGCCAGCGGGCGTTCGACACTTCACGTGGCCTCAAGGTGCACATGGCCTGGCACAAGCGTCGTGGTGACGTCGCCGCCACTTAGTGGCGAATGGCGGTTGTTGTTGAGTGAGTCTGTGAGTGAGTCTGTCTGTGAGTGAGTCTGTGTGTGTGAGTCTATGTGTGTGTGCGTGCACGTGTGGATCGCCACACAAATTTGGTGAAACTCCTTCCCCGTGGTCGCTGAGGTCGCCATCTCCTGGCCTAGCCAGGGTCTGGGCAGCGCAGCAAGCGGAGACATTTCCAGCTCTCGGAGATTGAATGTTTCCCCCTCACGCGTTGGTTCTCTCCCCTCACATGTATACTCGCTCTTGAATGGAGCTGGGCAAACATATGCCATGCAGTGGGGCCCATTGCCTGAAACATCGCCCATGATATATTTTCCTCTTAAGGCAGCCGTTGTATTAACGAATGAGTTCAGTGATTTGTGTTATTTGTGCACCACTGCCAACGCGGTATCGACAAATAATCCCAATGTAGGACCACAGAGCTTGGGGATATTGTTGGTCGCGCCGGTTTCTGGCTGGCTGCAACACCAATGCACAAAATACAGCACTAACATAGAACATGTATGTATGTTGAACTTCTATCGCACCGTACGTAGCCAACCGCGCTAATCCAAGGTGCTGGGGAAGGACAACAAACTAAGCACAAAAAGCGGTTCTAAGAAAATGAGTTGTCAAAGACATTTAAAAGTGCAGAGCTCCAATGGCTTCCAAATATCGGAAGGAAGAGCGGTCCAGATGGCCGCAGAAGCGCATCTAAAAGCGGCGCGATGCGGTGACCGCACCCCAGAGCCCCCCCCCCCACCCAACGCCCCTTGGACCCCCTCCGCGAAGACAGCGCAGAGTGCCGCTGCTCCCTTGTGACCAGGTCACGTCTGAAAAAGAGCTACATGGACCAGTGGGCCTTACTTGGTAAATAAAAATAGTTTAGTTCGGGCCACCTCCCGCAACACGACGCTTGTGAGCATGGGGACACCGCGTGCTCCCCTCCAGATCGCATCTCCAGCTCACATCAGCTTATACCTCGAGCTTACACCTTGAGCTCACGCCTTAAGCTCGAACTTTCAGTTCACACCTCTGCCTCACCACCTTCTGTTGAGCTCCACCAAGCATGCTCGTCTCAGGTTATTTCATCACGAATACAGCAGCCGCGTTGTACAAAGACTCCACCGCCACTCAGGGACATCACCACTCACGGACATCTCCGCCACTCACAGCAGGGGCAACGGACACCACTGGTGACATTTCACATATGTGATTGAGATGCTCAGCAGTGGTTTCAGGTGCATTTTGATGACTCCATGAGAACCGTTCTTGATCTGCTGAAGTAGGAGCAATAATCCTCGTGCCACTTTTTTAGTTCGTCCCAGAGCACCCTACACCGACTGGGTCGTGGCAGTGACAGCAGCAGCAGCAGTGACATCGTGGCGCATCACTGATACGGCTAAACACACATGAGCGGAGACGCAGTGGCGGCGGCAGGCAAAGCACATCCGTCACATGAACACTAAATCAAGCTACACTCTAGCCCACAGATGTGTCAGTCAAAGACAAAGATCCTCCGTAAAGACTTAAGACTGTTGTGGCAAGCGCTGTTAGCGAGCGCCTTATGAAGGCTGACATGGCATGTGAGGTAGCCTAAGCTAAATGAGCACCAGGAACTAATTTGAGACTGAGTCGACCTAGGGCCTAGTAACGATTTAGATAATCATCACTGGTGTTGGCCATGAGTGGAAATTGAACTCGGGTCGCCGGGTTCGTAGCGCAGCACGCTAACCTTTACACTTCTGCTCACCACAGATCTGTCAGTCACAAGCATACACATTGGAAGCAATCAACATCAGGCATATAAATGGTTCTGTTTAGACAACTTTACCAGTCCATCCAACTGCTGGTGGTAAAGGTAGGTTCACACCTTCTGTTAGCCGAAAATATCACTCGTGTCCTTGAGCATGTGATTGGGTCACCAAGGTGAATGTAGGCAAGGCGAGGCAATCATCTAGAAATGACTGACAAAGGATCTACATTAACCAGCTTTTCGAACTTTATTATGACTTCACTTAATACAAAACAATATTCTTAGTAACTATTATTCTTAATAAATAACAATAACTTATTTTAATGGATGACGCGTAAACAAAGGAGGGAACATGGAAAGGGTGCAGCGATGTTGGAATGTTATTTATTTTGTATTATTTCTTATTTGGGGTGGTGGTGGTGGTGTTGGTAGAGGTAAAGGTGTTTATAGAGTTGGCAATTGTAGGATAGGTAGCGTTGATAGGGCTGTTGTTGGGAAGAGTGATGGTGTCGGTTTGGGTGGTCGTGTTGGTAGGAGTCATTGTGTTGGTAGGATTGGTGTTGGTAGGGTTGGTGTTGGTAGGGGGAGTGGTGTTGGTAGGAATAATGGTGTTGGTATGGTTGGTGTTGGTAGGGTTGGCGTTGGTAGGGTTGGTTTTGGTAGGAGTGGTTTTGGTAGGAGTGGTGGTGTTCGTCGGAGTAGTTGCGTTTGGTAAGGGTAGTGGTGTTGATCCGGGCCATGAAGAGTGGTCTCTTTGCCCTCATGATCACGAGGCGGGACTCACGCTCAGCTGGGGTGATGATGTGGGAAGAAAGTGGTGGTGAGGGTATAGGAAGTGATGGTGGTCAGGGTTGGGTTAGTAGAGGAGGTAGTGTTAGTAGGTGTGTGGTTGGTAGAGGTGGTGGAGCAGGCATTCATCCAGCCATGAAGAGTGATCTCTTTTCCCTCATGATCATGAGGCTGGACACATGCTCAGCTGGGGTGATGTGGGCAGGGGTGGTAGTGAGGGTAGAGGAGGTAATGTTGGTAAACGTGGGATTGGTCAAAGTGGCAGAGTTGGTAGGAGCGGTGGAGTTGGTGATTGAGCTGGTAGGGGTAATTGAGCTTATTTTAGTGCGGCGGGCATTGATGCGGGCCATTATCATGAGGTGACACCACTCACGCTCAGCTGGGATGATGGTGTTGGTCCGGGTGGTAGTGAAGGTGGAGAAAATGCTGTTGGTAGGGTTTGTAGGGGTGGAAGGGGTGGTGGTGTTAGTCAGGATAGTATTGGTAGAGGTGGTGGTATTTGAAAGTGTGATGGTGTTAGTCGAGATAGCGGTGTTTTTTGGGGTGGGGTTTGTCATGGTGGTGTTGGTAGGAATGGTTGTGTTGGTAGGAGTGGTGGTGTTGGTAAGAGTGGTGGTGTTGGTAGGAGTGGTGCTGTTGGTGGGTGCGCTGGTAAGTGTTGGTGAGCTATTCATCATGGAGCAGCCATCCAGTTGAGTCTTGAGGGATCTATGGGTCCTCTTGATTTTCATGGGGTGGCACTTGCTCCGAGCCAATTTCCACATGGATCCTCTCATGTAGCGGCTTCGGTAAACTCGTCTGCGCTGCGATGACTTCTGTTTAAAACCGGAAACAAAATCATTATGAGAGGCAAGAGATTGCAGTCTCCTTCTTCCCCTGTTGGTCACTCCACTCAAATATTTTTTTTTCACTTGCCATCTGCCACACCACCACCATTGATTGAGCACGAGTGTTGTACCTGCCTTTCAGTGGAAAATATCGGACAACTATTTGTAATCCACAACATGAACAATGTGTGCTTGTAATAAATGTGTGCGACTTTGTCGAGGATGTGAGTGTGATTTTTTATTGTTTGTTGTTATAACGTTCTAACCTGCCTCTCCTGTACATCTGTGAAAAATAGCTTAATAGCTCATCGGATTCTTCCAGTATAAATATTCTGATTCTGATTTGTGTCATCTATGCATGTGAGATTATGACATTTGCCTGAGTGATCTATATCCATGATGCCTCTCTGGGTGTGGTGTCTCTGTTGTGGTGTCCTGCTGATGTTCTATGTGACAGTGAAGCCAGCATACTCTCTCTCTTATTAGTGGATTCTTCAGCCAGACTCTTAGGCTGGTAATGGTGATCCCCGCGCTCTCCACGTCGTAAGTGATGGCCACCGGCCCACTGTGCAGCATCTTCATCAAGGTCGTCCACCTTGAGGGAGACGGGTATTCTCCTTCTTGGGGAACCGTCATCTGTGGTGCCGCCGCAGCGGAGCCGCTCCAGCGGAGCCGTGCCCACCGCCGCGACGCCGTCACCGATGCCTCGGATTTCCCGCCACTCTCCCGGGGCTGGTGCCTTCTCAGACGTCCGCGTTTTGCCCACTACACAGTCGTGAGGCCGCCGCAGCAGAGCCGCTCTGCCGAGGCCGTGCCCACCGCCGTGAAGCTGCCACCGGGGGATGCCGACGCCAACGCGGTGCACCCTCGCCACCCCCCCCCCCCCGCACGAACGCACACACGCCCCCACGTAGAGCCGGGAGGGGAGGTCACCCGGCCGATAGGTTTTTTTTCCAGAAGTCCCTAATGGGATCGATCTTCATGGTTTCCTGCGGCCGGGAAATTGGGCGATCTTCCCCCTGTAGCTGACATGCACTGCGGCGCCGGGACCTAATATTAAAGTTGCATGGTCACGGCAAGGGCCATCGAGCCACCGCGAGTGGAACCACACACACACAAGCACGGGTTAGTGGACTGGTAGCGGGAGAACAGAGAGCGGACGTCGGAGAGATCACTGCAGCGACATCACCCGAGTTGGGATCCGGGTATCGAAGGGCGGGAAAATCCGAGCCCCTGATTGGACGGGAGGCCAAGGGAGCGAAACGGCGAAATTCCTTTGTTGTAGGTGGGATAAAGGGAGGGGGATTCAGGTAGCAAGGCATTTCTTCTTCAAGATCATCGCGGTCCACGCAGGAGGGGAGTTAGCCGTTCGAGACGTCCGCGTGATGAACTTCAGCGCAGCCAGGCTCAACCCTCTACTGATCGCTTTTCTACAGCTTCCAGCGCAGCAGAGTGGAAGTACACGTGAGTAAGAGAGATAGGTAAGTTTGGGCTATTTGATCGAGGGTAGAAAGCAGAGCGATAGGCAGAGGAAATACAGTCTAGGATCCCAAGGGGAATAGGCTGACATCCACTGACCCACACAATTACGCGTAGCTTAACGGGTTGCTTGCGATAAATAAAATAACTGGTAGGGGAATAAACTGTTTCGTGTGGTCCTTTGGAGGGTGAAGAGGAGGGTGGAGAGTGTTTTGTGTTCGCGCGCACACGCGGCTGTTTGCGGCGAACAAGGGAGTAGAGCGTGCTTGGTGTCCGTACCTGTACGATCGTTTACAGTATTGTTCAGCACGCGCGTGCCTACACGACTATTTTTGGTGGTGCCCAGCGCTCGCGTACCTGCGCAATCGCCTACAGTAGCGGTTTGCGCTCACGTGCGTGCGCGGTTTACAACGAGGTTGAGCTTTCATTTGTGACCAGGTTCCATCTGAAAAAGAAGTTAGTACCTCAGTGGGCTTTGACTGGTATGATGGGGGTGTTCTTGATTTGAAGCTTTCGTGACTGCAGGAATCCATACTCTTTGGTTCTTTCGGCAAAGTCACGTAGGTATAAAATCAAATAAATCAGTCTGCCTCAGCAGCAGACCATGCTTTCTCCACCCGATGATGGACGCTTGTGTTGCACCCGAAACATCGTGATTTATTTTATTTTATACCTACGTGACTTTACCGAAAGAACCAAAGAGTATGATGGGGCTGGTTTAGTTTTATTTGTTTGTGTTTGGGTGATTTGTTAACCTTTCTTGTACTTTGCACTATTATCATGTTTTTGTAGTATTTGTTGTTGTAACGTTCTTACCAGCCCCTACCGGACATTTGTGAAAAAGAGCTTTATAGCTCATCGGATTCCTCAACCATTAATAAATATTATTGTTCTGACTCTACTGGCTAGGGGACATTGTTCTGTCCGCACCAGCGCAACTCACCAACGGCGCACAAGGACAGCTGAGTCCAGCACATGTCCCAAATGCCACGCTGCCAGTAACAAAAAACACCCTTAAAGTTGCAGTGGATAATATTTAAGTATACTTAATTGAGCAAGGTGTTTGCTTGTTCCAAATGACATATGCGACTTTGTCTAGGATGTGTGCGTGGATGTGATATATACTTGTGTGTGTGGTGTATGCGAGTGAGATTCTTATATCTGCGCGAGTGATCTGTACGCGTGATGCATCTCTGCGTGTGGTGTCTCTGCATGTGGTGTATGTCACGGTGCCACGCTGATGGCCTGTGTGAGCGTGAAGTCGGCACTCACCACTGCATTCTTCAGCCGCCACTCCGAGGCTGAGGAGGGTGATCCCCGCGCTCGCCACCTCGTAGGCGATGGCCACCGGCCCGCTGTGCAGCATCTCCATGAAGATCGTCCACCCTGAAGGAGCTGGGTCGTCGTCTTCTCCTCCTCCTTGGGGAACCTCCATGCCATGGCTGGGAGAGGAAGTGACTCGAGGCTCTCTCTCGGCTTCGTGACCTGTGAGGCGGTCGCTGATGTGGACGGCCACGGTCGCTTTGGTGAGAGGTAGAGGCTGTCCGGCCTGTGGCGGTTGGACCTCCCAGGCTCCCCCCAGCTTAACCAGCCAGTTAGGGGAGAAATTCTTCTCCTCCGTGGGCACAGACGCGAGGAACGCGGAGCTCGCCACGAGCAGCGTCACGAGGGTGCGTGAAGTACTGCGCAGCCCGTGAGCCTCCATGGTGACTGCTACGGGAGAGGCTCCAGGAGGCTTCGTGCAGAGAGGCGCTCCTCAGCAGGCAGCTTGCAGCGTGGCTCTAGCGGCACACTGGGTGGAAGCGGGTGTGACGTCACGGCCCGAGGGCGGATGTGTGTTGTGTCTCATCTGTGTGTGTCTGTATGTCTGTGTGTGTGTCTGAGTGTTTGTGTGTATGTCTGTGTATCTGTGTGTGCATCTGTGTGTTTGTGTGTGTCTGTGTGTGTGTGCGGTAGTGTAGTGATTAGCGCGCTGTGCTATGAACCTAGCGACCCGGGGTTCGATTCCCGCTCACGGCCACCAACACTGGTGTCGTGAGCCGTGCCGGTCTTCGTAGGTGCTGCTCGTTATGGCTACAAGGGGAGGCCCAGGAGTGGTTGAGGTAATCGTCAGCAGTGTTGGTGGCCGTGAGCGGGAGTCGAACTTGGAGGGCAGCGTGGCATTCACTGCAACAACACCGCCCGCGCTCTGACTGGTACACGGTCCGAACAGTGCAGAGTGCACATAATTCGCGGCGTCTCTCGCACGGTCCGGGTCTCTGTGTGGAGAGCGGGAGACGAAGGCGAGGATCACACAGGGTAGAGGGTGCACGTCGGCACTGCTTCCCACGTCACAACACGAGTCACGTCACATCACAGACTCATCCTCACCGTGAACCAACATCATCAACACAAACCCACATCGTCTTAGTTCTTTCGGTAAAGTCACGTTGAAGGGAAACAATAAAATAATAAAATATATAAAACAATAAAAATTCTCACGACGTTTCGACCATAACACAAACGGTCGTCATCAGGTGTGTCGGTTTGCATAAATTTATTTATTTTAAAACGGTGTATTTATTTATTTATAAAAAACGTTAGCGCCACGTGCAGCGATTTGGCAGTTTATTTAGAAGAACTAGTCCATCTATGTTCTGAAAAGAGGAGGGGGGAGACGACATATTTTAATGTATGCTGTCTGAAAGCCACTGTAAGCGTGAACAATCAATTAAGACCTGAAATGGTTTATCAAATCTTTCCAATGCTAAGCCAGAATCCATCTTCTCGGTTGAAATTGTCTCTGTGCTTGTATATGTGGATAGCCCTTCACTTGGAATGGAACTTTCTACAAACAAACTGAGGGCACCCCAATGGGCTCCCCCCTATCTCCGGTTATAGCTAACATTTTCATGGAGAAATTTGAGACTGACGCCATCCAGACTGCCACTCTGCGCCCAACCTTATGGAAGAGGTACGTGGATGACACTTTTGTCATCTGACCACATGGCCGGCCTGCTCTAGACCAATTCTTCGACCACATCAATTCCATACACCCAGCCATCAGATTTACCATGGAAGTCGAAAAAGATGGCAAGCTACCTTTTTTGGATGTCCTAATTAAAAAGAGACCTGATGGTTCAATGAGCCACTCTGTCTACAGGAAAGCTACCCATACGGATGCTTATCTGAAACCGGATTCCCACCACCATCCATCACAGAAGAATTCTCTCATCAAGACTCTGTATCATAGAGCCCAATGCATATCCGACCAGGAACACATAGGCAGTGAACTCAAGCACGTACACCAAGCTCTTAAGGCTAATGGTTACTCTGACTATACAATCCGCAAAGCTATCACTCAAACCATGAAGAAGGACCCTCTTGAGGAGCCTTTCAAAACCATCACTTTACCCTACATTGCGGGGATCACAAAAAAAATCTCCAAAATCTTGAATAAACACAAGATCCAGGTCCGTTTCAACACATTACATAAAATCCGTGATCTGGTTCCGTCTGTAAAAGATGTGATTCCGGACATACAATACCCTGGTATCTACAAACTAAGTTGCCTCTGTGGTAGTAGTTACATTGGAGAAACCAAACGCCATGTCTCGGACCGCATTCATGAACACAAAGCAGACCTTAAACACGGTAGGACCAACACCTCGGCCGTGGCAGATCATTGTTATAATTCAGTAGGCTCACATGACATTGACTTTTCCAAGACAGAGGTTCTTTGTAAGCCATCTGGTTACCATGAGAAATTCGTTCATGAGGCTATCCACATATACAAGCACAGAGACAATTTCAACCGAGAAGATGGATTCTGGCTTAGCAATCATTGGAAAGATTTGATAAGCCATTTCAGGTCTTAATTGATTGTTCACGCTTACAGTGGCTTTCAGACAGCATACATTAATTTTTTCGTCTCTCCCCTCCTCTTTTCAGAACATAGATGGACTCGTCCTTCTAAATAAACTGCTAAATCGCTGCGCGTGGCGCTGTTTTTTATAAATAAATACACCGTTTAAAAATAAATAAATTTATGCAAACCGACACACCTGATGACGACCGTTTGTGTTATGGTCGAAACGTCGTGAGAATTTGTTTTATATATATTTTATTATTTTATTGTTTCCCTTCAACGTGACTTTACCGAAATAACTAAGAATATGAATTACTGCAGTCACGAAAGCTTTAAATCACAAACCCACATCATTAACACGGACCCACATCATTAATAAGAAACTCACATCAACGCGAGGTTACATCTTTACCACTCACCCACAACACTGGACATCTGTGAGAAAGAGCTGTATAGCTCATCTGACTCCAGTATACATATTCTGATTCTGACATGAACTCACATCGTCACGACTCACTCACAACACACCACCACCACTATCAGTAACACCACTAACGCCACCACTCCTCCTGCCAGTACACTACACAGACACACACGTCCTCACCACTCACATCACCACTCACCTACAGTTCCTCACTTCCTCCAGAGAGTCGCTGCTTGTCCTCTCGGTGCTTCTCTACCGCCACATGTGAGAAAAAAGATCGGCAGAAGTGGGGGCGGGGCTCGGTGATCACGCCCTCAGTGACGCAATATCCTGTGAGCCCCTCCCCCCCGCACCTTCCCCCCCCCTACGCCCCCTCCCCCA
The DNA here is from genome assembly GCF_048934315.1 of Petromyzon marinus. Classification (NCBI taxonomy): domain Eukaryota; kingdom Metazoa; phylum Chordata; class Hyperoartia; order Petromyzontiformes; family Petromyzontidae; genus Petromyzon; species Petromyzon marinus. The sequence goes on from NW_027423108.1 coordinate 163,932, forward strand.
CTAACACCACCAAATACAAAGCTCCCCCGTATATAGCCTTAACAGAGCACTCCTAACAACAACCCCACCTCTAACAACGCCACCACCAATAACAACCCCACCACCAATAACAACCCCACTACCAATAACAACCCCACCAATAACAACCCCACTACCACTAACAACCCCACTACCACCACTAACACTACTACCACACCACCACTAATACACAGTTCTGATCCACACCTCAGCTGCTCCCCACACGCGATGCTTCTGCTGCTCTCTCTACTTCCGCTTCCGCCGGTGAACGTGGCGCCAACTTCTGAAGCGGTTCGCTGCCTGGGCCTCCTCTGGGTCGACTCAGCCTGAAGGTGAGAACCTCGCATGGTGTGGACACCTCAGCAGTGGTGGAGGAGAGACAAAGGCGGCCCACAGCCGTAGGCTTCTAAACAGCTGCTGGGCTCACGGCATCGGTTCAAGCAGAGCCCGGCTCTGCTGCTGAGGCACTGAAGGTGGAAAGCGCCCCAGAGTCGCGCTCGAGTTGAGCCATTGCTGCTGATGAGAGGCTGATGGGATCAGTCAAATATACTTTTTTATCTTTGCAAGGAAGGGTTTATTGTGAAGGAGGCGAATCGCGTGCTGGCGGAGGAGGCCTCCACTAGACGCCGCTAATTAGGGTATTTGGTCTACTCTTCCACGCTGATCTCCACGTTTTGGAGCAAGGTGGGCGTACCCCCACTTTACCCCACCACATGCGGGTCGTTAGCTCACTAGACTTGCACTGCAGAGGTGCAGGTTCGATTCCATCGCCCACACACCCACCCACTCACTTGCCCACTCACCAACTCACCCACTAACCCATCTATCCACCCACCCACAGGGACATGTGGAGACACACGGAGACACATGGACACACGGATACATAGAGCCTTGATAAAGTGGTTGTGTAGGTGGTGTTAGAGTATCAGCATCAATGTGGTTGTTGTGGTTATGTTGCTTGTTATGGTTGTGGTGGTTGAGGTGATGTTGGTTGTGGTGGTTTTGGATGTGGTGGCTGCAGTTATAGTTGTGGTTGTATCGCTGGTTGTAGTGGTGGTTCAGGTTTTAGTTGTGGTGTAGGTGGTTATGTTAGTTGTTATGGTCCTTTTGGTTGTGGTAATAATTGCGGTTGTGGGGGGTATATTTTTGTGGCTATAGTTGTGTACGTGGAGTGGAGGTTGGGGTTTTCATGGTTATAGTTACAGTTGTGGTTATGTTATTGTTGTTGTTATACTTGGGGTTGTGGTTATAATTGTGATTGTGGTCAAAGTTGTGATGGTTATGTTATGTTTTTGTGGTTATAGTTGTGGTGAAGGTGGTTATGTTGGCTTTCATGGTTGTTGTATGTGTATTGATAGCCAATATGAAAATATTGGCTATCACTGGTGATAAGGGGGATCCCATGGGGGTACCCTCATTTTGTTTGTAGAAGGAGCCCTTCCAAATAAAGTAGGTATTGTTGAGGCAGTGCCTAACCAGTGCAGGTGTGTCGGGGTCTAGTCCATGTTAGACCAAATTTTCAATTATTTCAATATATTTTCATGGAGAAATTTGAATCAGACGCTATCCAGACTTCCACCCTCAGACCTTCCCTGTGAAAGAGATATGTGGATGACACTTTCGTCATTTGGCCACATGGCCTCCCAGCTCTGAATCTTTTCCTACACCACATCAGTTCCAGACATCCTGCCATCAAATTCACCATGGAAGTGGAGAAAGATGGCAAGCTATCATTCTTAGATGTTCTGTTTGAGAGGAGACCTGATGGCTCATTGGGGCATTATGTCTACAGGAAACCCACCCACACAGATTCATACTTGAAACCTGATTCCCACCACCACCCAGCCCAAAAGAATTCTCTCATCAAAACTTTATACCATAGGGCTCATTGCATTTCGGACCAACACCACCTGACCAGTGAATTAAAACATATACACCTGGCCCTCAAAAGGAATGGTTACTCTGACCGTACCATCCGCCAAGCTGTCTCTCCCTCCATACAGAAACAACCACTTGATACTCCGGTGAAAACCATCACACTTCCATATATAGCAGGCGTTACTAAAAAGATTTCCAAAATTCTAAACAAACACAAGATCCAGGTCCGGTTCAATACAGTACACAACATTCGTGATCTGATCCCATCCGTGAAGGATGTCATTCCTGATTTACAGTACACCGGGGTTTACAAATTGAGCTGTACCTGCGGTGATTGCTACATCGGTGAGACAAAGCGACATGTCTCTGACCGAATTCGCGAGCACAAATCATATTTGAAACACGGCAAAAGAATTATTCTGCCGTGGCTGATCACTGTTACAACGCTGTGGGGGATCACCATATAATTTTCTCCGATACCAAGGTTCTTTGCAAACCCACGGGCTTTTATCAGAGATTTGTTCATGAAGCAATTCAGATCTACAAACACAGACACAATTTCAACCGAGAGGATGGTTTCAAAGTAAGCAACCATTGGAAAGATGTTCTAAATCGAACTAAACATTAAACTAATTTCAATGGTACAGTATATTTTTCAAGTAGTGGTACCCCAAACTTTCGCAGCTCTTATAAATTCCCTTTTCACACCATCAATAGGTAAACTCCCCCCTCCCCCCCCCCCCCCCCGCGCCAAACTGCAAGTCCACCGGCACGTACACCACCTCTTTCCTAAAATCCGCCAATAAAATGCTAATTTTTATGCTAATTTCTTTGTCAGAACACCTTGTTTGCTCGCACACAGGTCCGATGTCTGAGCGTGGTTGTGTTTCGCTAAATTCTCCTGTTTGATGAGTACTAGGTGCCTCGGTGAACGTATATGCTCTAAATTTAACATAGCTATTTCTGCGAGCAGTTACAAGCTAATCACTCAGCTATTTCAATGCTAAATTCGATGCTAATTCCTTTGTCAAAGGGTACCTCTGCGGATGTGTTTACTTTAACTTAGCTATTTCAATGAGCCATTTCAATGCTAAATTATATGCCAATTCCTTTGTCAAGGCACTTGTCCTTTTTCTTCTCACACAGCTTAAAGGTCGTGATCTAAGCGTCGCTTCTTCCACTCCAGTGCTAATTCCTTTGTCAAGGGGTACCTCTGCGGATGTGTATACTTTAACTTAGCTATTTCAATGAGCCATTTCAATGCTAAATTATATGCTAATTCCTTTGTCAAGGCGCGTGGTCTTTTTCTTCTTACAATGTAAAGTTAAATTTTAATGTGCAACGTCTGGCACTTTTCTTGCTGTTGTTTAAACCGAGCTTGGAAATTTATATACTTTTGAAATATGAATTTGTATACTTTATCTATGTTATATATTCATTCTTGGTGCATTGCTTACCTTTCCTCTACTTTGCACTCCTATTCGTGTTTTTGCATTGTTGTAACTTTTTGACTGGCCCCTTTGGGACACCTTTGAAAAAGAGCTTGAGAGCTCATCGGATTTCTCCAGGATAAATAAAGATTCTGATTCTGAACTAATTTCACCACAAAATGTATTTATATGAAAAAAATACCGTCGAGGCAGTGAAATCGCCGTGCCTCCTCGTAATGCGAGAAACTGAGATTTACCTGAGGGGGGCCACGGTGACAAGATGTTAACTCCCTCGATTGGTATACAGAAGACCGTGGGTTTGATCCCGACTATAAATTCGCACGTGATAAGTTACTTCGTTGTGCTATAATTTGTGGTCAGCTCATTTATAAAAAGAGCTGTACAGCTTAATGGGACTTACCAGGTAAAATAAAAAAATAGTGAGTCAGTTAGATTAGTCCCGACAATCTGATTCTCGTCTACTCTTGCATATGGCAGCAATCGGCTCGGGAGCTCAGGAACTGGATGCCAATGTCAAGGTTTGCTAGCCACGAGAGGACTGCAGGAGAGAATTTGTGTAGTGTTATTCCTCCTCCATTGAAGGAGTGCAGACAACAGTGGTTTTAATAACAGTCAGCACAAAGCATTACACTACTAATAATACTCATCTACAATGAGCTCGTAATCCACAGGAATTAGCAGTTAATCCACTTTAAATAACCTCGTAATCAATATTTACTTATATCCAGGAAAGCCACATTGAGTGGAAAGACTCATTTTAAGGAGGGGCTTGCTGATGCTACATTGAGTTTTTATTTTAAGTTGTTCATAGCCAATAAATGATCAGCAGTGTTTATTATTATACGCAAGTGGGAGCAAACCCAAGAACCTGGTGAAAACCCACGTGTTGCACGAGGCAACGTTCAATCCCGGTTCAGATTGAAACAGATGGCGATTAGTCCACTTCATGTATCGCCCTCTCCTGACTAGCCAGGGTAAGGCACTTCCTCGAAGCCCACGGGAAGGGAGTTTCACGACATCATCTGTGGGTGATCCACCAACCCTCCCTGCTGCCTCTATAGTGCTGGATTACCGGGGACGTGCGAAGCCGCCACCACCCGGTTCTCTCTCATATGTACGATGTTACATATGGACACAGTCATCGTGGTAATGTTTATTGCAGGGCAGACCGGTATCCATCAACATCACGAACCCACTGCGTGAGGCTATTTTAGCAAGAAGACCGTCCCTCTGCAGAGCAAGGGTCGTGCTCATCAAGATGCTCCCCGTGACTCTTCGCCTGCTGAGGAGTTCCCACTCTGTGACTGTGCGCCCGATAGCAGCATCGCCGCCGGGACTCCTTTGGGGTGAAGTATCTAGCAATGTAAAAGGAAATGGTGTTTCCCTGCCTCAAGGCCATCTCTGTGAAACATAATAAACACAGAGTGGGAATTGTGACTCGGCTCAGGTGAAACATTCACATCTTTATTCAGAGCAGGTGAAATACAACGATCATAGGCGATGCTAACAAGGGCAGCCCTTTAAAAAGATAGATTTTAACAGCAAGACTTAAAAATATTGGGAAATATACAACATAATTAGGTGTTTGTTGATCTTCTTTGGCACCGTACGTAGCCAACCGTGCTAATCGGAGGTGCGGGGGAAGGACAACAAACTACCGAAAGAACCAAGAATATAATATATGCATTGTCTTTGAAACTGGTTGGTCCACACCAGAGACAGCTTTCTTTGGAGCCTAGTCTCAAACAGTGTTAATGCAGACAAGATTCCTTGTAAAAGGTTTCACTTTGGTGTTTTAACATCTTAACACCTATATTCTTTTTGATTTAAGCTTTCGTGACTGCAGGGATTCATATTCTTGGTTCTTTCGGTAAAGTCACGTAGAAGGGAAACAATCAAATAATAAAAATATAAAACAATAAAATTCTCAAGACGTTTCGACTGTAACACAAGCAATTATCATCATGATGATTGTTTTATATTTTTATTCTTTTTTTGTTTCCCTTCTACGTGACTTTACCGAAAGAACCAAGAATATTAATGCCTGCAGTCACGAAAGCTTTAAATCAAAATCTTAACACTTGTTTTGTTGCTAGATAAAGGGGAAAACCTATTCTCATATTTTGGTACTGGCAAAGGAAAAAAAAGCAGTTCTAAAGAAATTCGCTAATTTATGATTTAAAAGTGCATAGCTTCAGTGGCTTCATAATTTCGGAAGGAAAAACGTTTCAGACGGTGGCAGAAGCGCATGGGGAGGGATATTTAAACATGCGTTTAGATTATTAAGATAATTTGGCTGCTATAAATTTGGCTGCTTTTCATTTCCACATGATAAGCCAACTTCGTGAAGCTATCATTTGTGGCCAGGTTGCTTCTGAAAAAAGAAGCTAATACTTCAATGGGCTTTACCTGGTAAATTAAATATTGTTTATTTTCCTTTCAATTTTTTTGTAGTGATGTGTTTACCTTTCCTATACTTTGCACTCCTATCGTGTTTTGTATTGTTGTTGATGTAACGCTTTGACCTACCCCTAATGGACATCTGTGAAAAAGAGCTTCATAGCTCATCGGATTCCTCCTGCAATATACATAAATATTCGGATTTTGATGTGACAGGCACTCGTGCAGAAATTGGTGAACGGCAGTGAATTGATGAGAAGTTAAAGGCAGATTGTGAGAGCATAACGCGAGAGACACACAATATGGCGGGAGACAGAGAGAGAGACACACGCAAGACAACGTTCTCCCATACAAGCTTCAACAGACTGTTGAAGGTTGTATGGGTGAAGGCTGGCACGAGCAACACCACATCCGGCCGCCTTTGTCTCACCAGTGCTGATGTTTTACACACCGCACCTGATACTCGTTTTAGTCCGAGTCGACATAGGGGAGGCCCAGTACGGGTTCAGATACTCGTCACCCGATATTGGAGGTGAGCGGAAATCGAACTCGTGTTCACTGTTCCGCGGCTCCAAATGCATACAGACATGCGCACGCACATACCCCCAGTAGAATGTGAACTCAATTCGTCTCACGTGAACGTGAATGGATAAGGGGATGTTGACTTATAAACAACCTGGCTCGGTGAGAAGCCTTATCGAGGTGATTAGAGGAACGTGATTTGATTATCCCTGCAACTGCAAAGCTCACAAAGTGTATCGATTGGGATGAAGTCCGCACACCTGCCTTGACATTCATCCCGCGATAGCATTCAGCCACAGCAAGGGTCAATCCGTAATTGCCTCATCGTTATTTAATTCCGCAATCGCGGTCGGGGGTATGTGGGGAGCGGGTTGGACTTTGACCATTCCTAACCACGTTGGTGAAGGACAACGGTGAGTATAGGTGAGAGGGCGAGTTGCACAGTCACCCAGGGCCCCCGTGGTCCATGTCCCTTCTCAAAGGTTTCTCGAAGGTTCTGCCACCACCTCCTCCTGATCCAAAACAGTGTTCTTCACTCATTTTCAGAGGGAGGCTACTTCAGCCGATATGACATCAGTCTGAGAGCCGCCTCACCTGCAAGGGGTGTTTTCATATCCATGTGCTGTCAGGGGTCACACTGAAGGCCACCTGGGGCCGCCATTGGCCCGTGGGCCTTGAAATAAAGAACACTGCTCTAACCGATCCCAATCGTCCTACTGTGACCGCCTTAGCGGGGCGGCTGCCCATAGTAATTGGCACGTTTTGTTTAGGTGACAAACCTTGCTGATTAGCTGTGTCGGGTGGTGGTGGGTTAACGACACATTTATATTTATGCGAAATAATCCAAAAAAACCTTTACTATGCGGTACACAGTTGCTTCGCAGCTAAAAATGCCCCACGGTTCAGTGAGACTCGTATGGATAAATAAGAAAGCAACAAAAACAAATTAATCGGTTCCATATTTCCCCATCATCCCGTTCTCCCCGCGAATCCCTCAGCCCTGCGGAGCGCTGACGGCCTGGCAAGTGGGATGACGAATCGCCTGTGAATCACCGCACACGCGGCAGGCTGTGGATTCGTCTCGCAGGTCACGAAGCTCAGCCACGCAAGCAAACGACAGCTGTCCGTGTTCAGACTCGTCTCTTAGTCCTCCTGCGCTCGGAGCACGAACAGTAATCTGCACGAGGTTCGTGGGTTAGATCCCGACTCCATCGAGCGGAGCGCCGGGCGGATGTAATGCGGCAAGTTGACAGTAGGGGGCACAGGTGGTACATCTGCCAGTCATCTAATTCAGTCAGCCCATGGCCCCTGGGTCTGTCCCGTGACCTTCAGTATATTTTGAGTTTATGTCTCACTCTCTCGCCCCGTGGTCGCGTGCATTTTTTTTCGGGTCCTCTGGTTTTTCCCTCCTCATTCAGAATCAACAATGTGCGTGTAGTGTCTGTCTGCAATACAATGTCCACACAATAAGCCACTTTGTGGAGCTATCATTTGTGGCCAAGTCTATTCTGAAAATAGTTAATAAGTCAGTGGGCCTTACCTGGCAAATTAAATAGCTTTTTTTAGTTTTTCATTTATTGATACATTTATCTTGAGTGATTTGCTTACTCCTATCGTTTAAGTTTCTGACCCATCCCTACTGGACATCTCTGAAAAATATCTTCATAGCTTATCATATTTCTCCAGGATAACTAAAGATTCTGATTCTGATAATAAAACGCAAAGACTGAGGTTATATATATACATACACGCACATCTAGGAAACAAGCATCTTGGCAAAACAATTACGTTGATAGGAGCACATTTAAAAGTTAGAGCGATTTTAAATGAGCGGTGGTCAGTCTTCTCTATTCGTTATTTCCACCTTTTCGGTGTCGCTATCTATGCCAATTAATAATGATTATAATTATTACTATTATTAGACGTCTGCTGGACTTCCGTTTAAGCCGTTTAATTTCATTTGTTCGACAAATAATCCCGCATAGCCAGTTATGTTATCCAGCTAGTTTCTGTAGCAACGGCCTACATCAGCCACTAACAGTGGAGTAATTGTGGTTGGAGTGGAGAGGCGCCCAGCCAGCAGCCAGCCAGGAATCTGGAGGTACGGATCATCATTAATCGTGCTTTTGGAATGATTCACCTTCATCCAAGGTGTCATCACTTCGCCACTGCAGATGTTAGCCGTGTCTTGCTATCTAACTCGGCTCGGCGGGTTGTTATTTTAATGTGCCAGGCGCGGCACCACCACTCCAACATCCTTCTCCATTCTACCGCGGTCTACCGATTCTGAGACGCACATTTGGCTTGTGCATTTTAAAGCAAAAGTTATAATCCAGGAGACGTCCACATGTAAGAGCACGACCCGCAGCTTCGTGTAGTGTGAGCGAGGAGGCTCGTTAAGGATGCTACTGTGCAGTGCCAGGCTACGTGCACCTAGAAGACGCTATTGGGAAGTTTGAGGCAATCGTCCTCCAACAACAGCGGAGGGCAGAGGAGCGACGCTCACAACAATGAGCGGATAACCGGGTCGAAAAAAATACAGGAAGTTGGCACAATAGGGGGCACAGGTGGTGCATCTGCCAGTCATCTCAGTCAACCCATGGCACCTGGGTCTGTCCTGTGACCTACTGTTAGAGGGTCTTCAACAATTCACGTGGCCTCAAAGTGCACATCGCCTGGCACAAGTGTCATGGTAACGTCACCACCACTTAGTGGCGAATGGCGACTTTTTGTTATTGTGAAGAGCCGCGCTCGGCGCTACGAACTTGGTGACCCGAGTTCGATTCCTGCTCACGGCCTCCCCTAACTTCAACTCAGCCTCACATTATTACCCGGTACGGTGTAATGTGTTAACATGGCCACTGGGGAGATGAAGGCGTCCGGGCGTGGTTCTGGCCACCCAACCCTCGTGTGCTGTGTCAGCCTTCATTGGTGCTCGCTTACAGCACTTTCCCCAACAGTCTGTTCAGGCTATACGGGCGATCTTTGTCTTGTGTGAGGCCAAATATGTATGTTTTGGGATTCGTCTTATAATTTGGAGACGTATGCAATACGTTGAAAGGCGTTCGTCAAGGCTGGACCTATAATGACCTGGACCTCAGTGCAATAAAGGTCACAGAGACCGTGGCGCAGTGCACAAACCACTGCAAAGACAAAGACTCATGTATAGCCTCTATCAGGCTGTTGGGACAAGTGCTGTTAGCAAGAAGTACCGATGAAACCCGGTACGGCACGCGAGGGAGTGGTTGGCCAGCACCACACCCGGCCACCTTTGTCTCTCCAGTGCTGCTGCTTTATACACACATACACCGTACCATCCTACTCATTGGAAGCTGAACTCTGTTCCACCGTGCATTAACAACAGCCGCCATCCGCCATTAAGTGGTGGTGACGTCACCACGGCGCTTGTCACAGGCTAAGTGCACTTTGAGTCGACTTGCAGTGTGGGAGGCTTGCTACTGGTAGGAGTCCCAGGACAGGCCCAGGTGCTATGGGTTGACTGCTGTGCCAGCTGGGTGCAGGAGGAGTTCACGGGACAGACCCAGGAGCGGTGGGTTGACTGAGAGCACTGGCAGAGGCAACGCCTGTGCTCCCCACTGTGTGCGTATTAATTCAAATATTGTACCGAACTTTCCTTCCTTTCCACGTTTATATAATGTTCACCTACCTCCACCAACCCGGTTTGGTCAGCGTGGTGAAGTATGGTCAATTAACCTCCTCTACAACACACTCGTTAACAACAATGCATTGAAAGGACATGTATATATTTCGATTTAAAGCTTTCGTGACTGCAATGATTCATCTTCTTTGGTTCTTTCGGTAAAGTCACGTAGAATGAGAATACAATAATAAATTGATAAAATAAAATAACACAATAATATTCTCACGACGTTTCGGCCACAACACAAGCGGCCTTCATCAGGTGAAGGGAGCGAGACTGTCTGGTAGGACAGCGCTGGAGTGAGAGAGCCACGTTCAGATCACGGCTTTTAAGCTGTGTGAGAGGAACAAAGAGCCTTGACGAAGGAATTAGCATAAAATTTAGCATTGAAAAGGCTGAATGATTAGCTTGTGACTGGTCACAGAAATAGCTATGTTAAAAGTTAAAGCATACACATCCGCAGAGGCACCCATTGTTAAAAGGAATTAGCATAGAATTTAGCATTGAAATAGCTAAATTAAGGCATTCGCTTGTAACTGCTACAGAAATAGTTACGTTGAAGTCAGAGCATACACATTCACCGAGGCACTTAGTACAAATCAAAACAGGAGAATTTAGCATTGAAATAACTAGGCGAATTTAGCATTGAAATAACTGGGTGATTTGCTGGTGACTGGTCACAGAAATGACTAACCCATCTGAGCTATTCACAGTACTATATAGTGAACCAATAAAAACTAAAATATAAATTACCTTCATGTTATCAATAAACTCTATATTCTCCAATCAGCTAAGCTGCCAACCATAAGTCGTTATATATCACAATGCTATATGGCGAAAAAATGGGTGGATTCTTACCCTCAAATTTCCGTACCACGGATAGCTACGGGCCCCGTTCAGACGGACGAGTTCGTCCATGGTCGGAACAGAGGAGGGGGAGAGAGACAGCTGCGAAGCCCTAGTATACTCCATGTTGTAAACCATACCATTAACCGTGGTGTGAGAGGTATTAAGAGGCAATGCTGGCGAAAGAGCTGCGGTCTGAAGGTCATCGTAAAATTACAATTAATTAATAACAGAAATGATTTAACACATCTTTCCAGTGGTTACTAAGCCTGAATCCATCTTCTCAGTTGAAATTGTCTCTGTGCTTGTATATGTGAATGGCCTCATGAACGAATCTCTCATGGTAGCCAGTTGGTTTGCAAAGAACCTCCGTCTTGGAGAAGTCAATGTCATGTGAGCCCACTGAATTGTAACAGTGATCTGCCACGGCAGAGGAGTTCGTCTTACCGTGTTTCAAGTCTGCTTTATGTTCGCGGATGCGGTCCGAGATATGTCTTTTGGTTTCTCCAATGTAGCTACTACCACAAAGGCACTTTAGTTTGTAAACGCCCGGGTACTGTATGTCTGGAAGAGCATCTTTTACAGATGGAACTAAATCACGGATTTTGTGTACTGTGTTGAATCGGACCTGGATCTTGTGTTTATTCAGGATTTTGGAGATCTTTTTAGTGACCCCTGCAATGTAGGGTAAGGTGATGGTTTTGAGTGGCTCCACAAGAGGATCCTTCTTCATGACTGGAGTGATGGCTTTGCGGATTGTGTAGTCGGAGTAGCCATTAGCCCTGAGAGCCTGGTGTACGTGCTTGAGTTCACTGGTAATGTGTTCCTGGTCGGAAATGCATTGGGCTCTATGGTGTAGAGTCTTGATGAGGCAGTTCTTCTGGGATGGATGGTGGTGGGAATCCGGTTTCAAGTAAGCATCTGTATGGGTAGAACCAAAGAAGATGAATCATTGCAGTCACGAAAGCTTTAAATCGAAATTTAACCGCCTCTACGGGGAGGGATTCCACACATCCTTAAGATCATTCAACAGACTTCGGGATAAGAAGGCTCAACTAATCGAGTCTCTCACCTTTCTGAAGAGATGCCGCGACTCTAAGGTAATACCAACCGCATTTACACTAACCTCTGCTGTTGCAACTTCTCTCAATGCAAAACGAATTCTAGCTAGAACTAGCTTCGCTCTTATCTCGGAAAAAATCAGACTTACACGCACCGAACTCGATCAGTTAGACAAGACACTCTACAAATCACACTTAAAATTGACAGCAACAATGTCTACATCGGATTGGGAACATGTAGACAATATGACTACCTCTTCGGCTGCCACTATGTCGAACAAATGTAGGGACAATTTGATTTCCAAATTCAATCACCTCTCCAGCAAAAAATCGGATCCACAAACCGAAAAGATAGACGTCAACAAAGTCGTAATTAATCGCAGTAACAGTTCCATTTCTGATGGTCTGAAATCCGTTTTAGCTAAAGGTCTAAACTTTGCTGTCACACCGAGACACTTACCGGTTAATGATATCATTGCCCATGTCGACGTTGCACTCAAGGGCTTGAGTCACATCTCTGCAGACGTAGCAAGATCTGAAATCGCTGCAACCCTCAAAAACGCTAAGTTGCCACCTAGCAACATCAGCAAAGACGAACGTTTTGAATTATCTCAATTAAAAAAGAGGGATGATATTGTCGTTCTCTCAGCCGACAAAGGCAATGCCACTGTCATCATGGACAAAACAGAATATAACAACAAAATTCAAGAACTACTCAACGATGGCAGCTATACAAAAATAAAAAGAGATCCCACCAACAGCCTGGTCACCAAAACGAACAAAATTATCTCTGATTCAACAGCATTAATTGATGAGAACAAACAGTTCTTGTTGAAACCCTCTGCTGCCAGACCACCAAGATTATATGGCCTTCCAAAGATACACAAAGAAGATACACCCCTTCGTCCCATCGTCTCTACTATCAGCTCCCCCACCTACAAACTGGCACGTTTTCTGGCTGATATACTGCGACCTTTCACTGGAAAAACCACCTCTGCGGTACTAAATTCTACTCACCTGGTATCGACAATCAAAGACATTTCCCTGTCCCCAAACGACCTGCTTGTCAGTTTTGATGTGGTGTCCTTGTTCACCAAAGTCCCGGTACCTGACACCATCGCTATCATTGAAGACCTGGTTCATCAAGGACTGCATACTGATGTACCCCCCCTGGTGAGACATTGCTTAACCAACACATACTTCACCTGGAATGGAACTTTCTACAAACAAACTGAGGGCACCCCAATGGGCTCCCCCCTATCTCCGGTTGTAGCCAACGTATTCATGGAAAAATTTGAAACTGACGCCATCCAGACTGCCACTCTACGCCCGACCTTATGGAAGAGGTACGTTGATGACACCTTTGTCATCTGGCCACATGGCCAGCCTGCTCTAGACCAATTCCGCGACCACATCAATTCCATACACCCAGCCATCAGATTTACCATGGAGGTCGAAAAAGATGGCAAACTACCCTTTCTGGATGTCTTAATTAAAAGGAGACATGATGGTTCAATGAGCCACTCTGTCTACAGGAAAGCTACCCATACAGATGCTTACTTGAAACCGGATTCCCACCACCATCCATCCCAGAAGAACTGCCTCATCAAGACTCTATACCATAGAGCCCAATGCATTTCCGACCAGGAACACATTACCAGTGAACTCAAGCACGTACACCAGGCTCTCAGGGCTAATGGCTACTCCAACTACACAATCCGCAAAGCCATCACTCCAGTCATGAAGAAGGATCCTGTTGTGGAGCCACTCAAAACCATCACCTTACCCTACATTGCAGGGGTCACTAAAAAGATCTCCAAAATCCTGAATAAACACAAGATCCAGGTCCGATTCAACACAGTACACAAAATCCGTGATTTAGTTCCATCTGTAAAAGATGCTCTTCCAGACATACAGTACCCGGGCGTTTACAAACTAAAGTGCCTTTGTGGTAGTAGCTACATTGGAGAAACCAAAAGACATATCTCGGACCGCATCCGCGAACATAAAGCAGACTTGAAACACGGTAAGACGAACTCCTCTGCCGTGGCAGATCACTGTTACAATTCAGTGGGCTCACATGACATTGACTTCTCCAAGACGGAGGTTCTTTGCAAACCAACTGGCTACCATGAGAGATTCGTTCATGAGGCCATTCACATATACAAGCACAGAGACAATTTCAACCGAGAAGATGGATTCAGGCTTAGTAACCACTGGAAAGATGTGTTAAATCATTTCTGTTCTTAATTAATTGTAATTTTACGATGACCTTCAGACTGCAGCTCTTTCGCCAGCATTGCCTCTTAATACCTCTCACACCACGGTTAATGGTATGGTTTACAACATGGAGTATACTAGGGCTTCGCAGCTGTCTCTCTCCCCCTCCTCTGTTCCGACCATGGACGAACTCGTCCGTCTGAACGGGGCCCGTAGCTATCCGTGGTACGGAAATTTGAGGGTAAGAATCCACCCATTTTTTCGCCATATAGCATTGTGATATATAACGACTTATGGTTGGTAGCTTAGCTGATTGGAGAATATAGAGTTTATTGATAACATGAAGGTAATTTATATTTTAGTTTTTATTGGTTCACTATATAGTACTGTGAATAGCTCAGATGGGTTAGTCATTTCTGTGACCAGTCACCAGCAAATCACCCAGTTATTTCAATGCTAAATTCGCCTAGTTATTTCAATGCTAAATTCTCCTGTTTTGATTTGTACTAAGTGCCTCGGTGAATGTGTATGCTCTGACTTCAACGTAACTATTTCTGTAGCAGTTACAAGCGAATGCCTTAATTTAGCTATTTCAATGCTAAATTCTATGCTAATTCCTTTTAACAATGGGTGCCTCTGCGGATGTGTATGCTTTAACTTTTAACATAGCTATTTCTGTGACCAGTCACAAGCTAATCATTCAGCCTTTTCAATGCTAAATTTTATGCTAATTCCTTCGTCAAGGCTCTTTGTTCCTCTCACACAGCTTAAAAGCCGTGATCTGAACGTGGCTCTCTCACTCCAGCGCTGTCCTACCAGACAGTCTCGCTCCCTTCACCTGATGAAGGCCGCTTGTGTTGTGGCCGAAACGTCGTGAGAATATTATTGTGTTATTTTATTTTATCAATTTATTATTTTATTCTCATTCTACGTGACTTTACCGAAAGAACCAAAGAAGACATGTATATAATTGTCGACGTTTCGAGCAATGCCCCTACTTCATAGCAGGTAAACAGATATAGTGGGTACCGAGGGTTTGAGACCAGCGCTGGCTGACACCATGGGGGCCTCGTGACAATCACACAGCACAGTACAGCATTAGAACACGTAATTTGTCAATTGCATGAACGTGAAATTTCGTAAAATCGAACTTTGTAAATAGAGAGATACTTGAACATGAAGCAGGCCACCTCCATAACCTCCTTCCATTCCTCTCTGAAGGCCTCACCTCTTTTTAATAGCCCATCCTCTTCCCTCCCCACCGTTCCATTTTGTTCCGTTCCTTCCCTATATCTCTTGCATGAAGCCACATGTCCTCTGTTCGGGACACTCATTCCTCGGCCCTTGCACTGCCCTTGCCATATAAATCACTTTGTTTTTGTTACAGCTTTTAAATGTTGGAAAGCGTGCCTTGACCAAAGGTGCTCTATAAATATAGAAAAGGATAGGATCCCAGCTATGACCACATCCAGCACCTACATCACAAAAATTTACTATCCCCATGTTAACAATAATTAGTAACTATATATGACCACAAACTTATTGAGCAGAAGTTATTTCTGGGCAGTATTCGGGTTACGAACCTAGTTCGTTCCTGAGACCTGTTCGAAATTCGAACGGTTCGTAAGTCGGCAGTTCAGTTTGCAATTACGAGTTCGCATTTTAAATCAATATTTTTCTTTTTTAAAATATATTTCATGGAAGCGGGCGTTCGTAAGTCGGACGCTCGCAAGTCGAGGACTGTCTGTTTACTTTGGGTTCGATGGTTTGAGTATAAAGGCAATATTCAGATATACTCTCCACCATCCGTCAGAGCAAATCAAATCAAGTGGTCACGTGGCAACCAATACCAATTAATTTGTTTTTTTACAATCCGTCTTTGAATCGTTGGTGACCGGGCTGAGGCCATCAGCTAACTATACCGGGAGAGCCCTGCCAGTCACAGGCAGGGTACCACGGTGACTAGGAGATGTTAACTACCTCGCCTGCTATGCCTGTTGTATGCTTTGCCTGTTTGGAGATTGCATGCCTCTTTCTCTTCGTGGTCGCTGGGATTGTTCTCCATATTTGGAATCAAAGTGCGTTTAGAGTATTTGACTGCTGCTACAAATGTACACGTGATTAATGATCCACTTCGTTGAGCTATTATTTGTGGCCAGGTCGCTTATTTAAAAAAAGCTGTATATCTTAGTGGACTTTACCTGGTAAAATAAAAATAAAAGTTTAGTTTCAGTAGCCGGGGTTGAACCCAGCTTCTCAATGGTACCAGTCCAGCGCTGATCTTTGAGCAACCTGGCTACCTCTCTAATTGTCGACACGACGACTATGCGATGTGGCATTATTTCAAGCGGTTGGTGCATACACATTTATTTATTTGGATGTGGCAATGCTAAAGTGAGTGGTGCAGTATTGATTAGCGCGCTAAACTGTGAACCCAGCGATATGTAGATTTGGAGGTTGGTTTACTCCAGATAAGAATGCAAATTACACCAACGACCGAGTTCTAACGGCTGGAAGTCGTGTGGGGCGCTGTTGCGCAATCTGTAGGTGGCAGGCTGTCTCAATCGCCCGGAGGGGTGATTCATTGCAGGGCTGCGCCACTATCTCTATGCAAGCAGTCGAGAATACATGACTGATAACGGCTTGCAAAAGTTCAGTAAACTATATTTGTGCAGAGTAAAAAACAATAGGCAATAAAGTGCATATAATCAGTACGTGCCGTGTTACCACATTGTATGTTAATTTACTTAAATAGCATCGTGCAAATATGTTCTCCTACAAATGAACTCTATTCTCATTGCCATGAACTAAAACGTAATCTTGTCAAGTTTAACAAAAGCTATAAATCGCGACGTTATAAACTAAAAATAACCTTTGGGATTTATTGTCAAGCAGAGGAGTGCAACCTACATTCATCTGGGGGGGATAGGGGAGGAGTGCACGTTTAGCCGCTCACCACCAACGCCTTCGTGCTGTTCCACGTTTCAGACACCATGGGACCAGCCCGACAACGCATCCACCAGAAAGACACAGAGCTTAACGTGTGCGTAACCACTATACGCGCCCAGCGATACGTGGACCTAAAAGGTTTGGATCGATCGTTAAGCGTTTGGTAAGTGACCTGTTGACCAAGACACTACCGTCCTCAGAAGGTGCAAGGGAATTCACAGTTTTATTTACCAGTTAAACTCAACTGTGCTCTTAGCTCTTGTTCATTGGCGAGCTTGTCACACGTAATGATAGCTGATGATCGCAGTAGCTGATATCACCACACGTGAGAATTTATAACAGCAGTCTAATCATTTGAACCAAGGAACCCGGATAAAAACCCAAGCTCCGACCACCACAGCGAGAGCACACGCCGACTCCAAAAGTATAACAGAGGCACCGCCAGGGTCCAGCATTGAACCCATGACTCCTGTGTACCGATCGAGGGAGATAACATCTTCTCAGCGGCAAATAGCAGCGAAACATTGCCTTAGCATTAAAATTATGGATTCACATCTCCAATATAATATTTTGGGGAAACTATCTGAACGTGGTGCTCTGGATGGATGACTGCTTCTTCTCTGTCTTGTTTTATTTATCCACACAGTCTCAATGTAACTCTACATCTCTGTAAATAAACCACATTATACATATCAATCTAGCGTCCACGCAACGATCCCCTCCCCCTAGCCCACACACCCCCTCTTCCCCCCCCCTTGCCCCGCCCCCCTTTCTTACCTAGAAACCTCTTACCATGGCATCTCTCTCCAACTTCAGTAGAAAAAACTTCTTGCTGTTGGGTTTCCCATCTGATGATGATTGCTTGTGTTGCAATAGAAACGTCATGATTTATTTTATTTTATACCTACGTGACTTTACCGAAAGAACCAAAGAGTATTATAAATATCTATAAATATGTTGGCATATATATCTGACCATCAGTGAACATGAAATGAAACTCGTGTTCATAGCCCTGCACAAGTATCTGAGCCTTAGGACGCTAGTTCGACTCCCACTCATGGCCACCAACAATAGTGGTGATTATCTAAACCGGTTCTGGGCCTCCCCTAGGTCGACTCAGCCTCAAATGATAAAATGGTGCGGTAATGCAGTTTGACTTGGTGCTGGCCACCCACCTTGTGTGCTGTGCCTGCCGTTATTAGGTGCTCACTAACAGCTCCATAAGTCTATTAAAGCGATATGGGGAATCTTTTCTGTGTTTGGTAGAGAAACCTTTCTAAAAACAAGATTTCCCATGTGGGTCGCTCGACCTCTAAATTAATCAGGCGTAAAAATGTGATTTGATCAACTTCTATGGTTAACGGGACAGTCTATGTGTGGGTGATGTTTACATCCCTGATAGCATGGTTGGCTAAGTGCAGTGCAAAATAAATTGAACATACAAACAACAACAGGACGTTTCCTTCATCTGACCACTGCTACATAGAAGCGACTTCTCTGTCCGTGGCCAGGAGCAGCTTCAAAGCCCCTACATTTACTTTAGCCGATGATATCACAAGTGATGTCCACCGTTGTTGTTCAGCAGCCCTTTTGACTGCATTCCATTGTAATGAGAGGCTGCCCTGCTGCAATTAACACGTCACCACACTTGCGATCTAGAGGTCGATCCTTAGGCCTGGCATTTGGAGCGACGCTGCAAGCTTCTTAAATCTCGCTGCCTCTGTCCACCCAGCTGCGTAAATGGATACAGCACAGTTGGTCGATCGGCAGGTCGCATGCGGTGGTGGGGTAAAGCGTGGGTAACTCCCACCTCTTCCAACAAGGGAAGCATCTTGCAGGGCTGCACCTTTACTGACCGCACCGTCATTGATAAACCACGACGTGCATGGGTCCACGTATGACATGCGAGTAGGGGGTCCACGTGCAGCGTGCGAGGATGCGAGGAGGGGATTCACGTGCAGCGTGCGAGTAGGGGGTCCACGAGCAGCGTGCGAGGAGGGGGTCCACGAGCAGCGTGCGAGGAGGGGGTCCACGAGCAGCGTGCATGGAGGGGGGCCACTTGCGGCTTGTGAGGAGGGGGTCCAGGTGCGCCGTGAGTGGAAGGGGTCCATGTGCTGTGTGCGGGGAGGGGACCCGCGTGCGGCGTGTGAGGAGGGGGTCCAGGGATCTTTTAGACAATCTCTCTGAGACGGCGCTGCTGAGCGTCATCGTCGTCTCCATCGTTGGCGAATGCTTTGTTGTCTCGAACAACAGCACCCCTCTTTGACTGCTGGCCCGACGACGACGACTCCACGTAGGAGAGCACGTGCAGCAGCGTGAACAACCTGAACGGGGGCAGAGGGGGGGCACGGAGGGGAAGGGGGAGGGGCACGGGGCGCCACGGTGGCAAAATGTCAGGAGGTAACGGGACAGACCTAGGAGCCAATGGTTGACTGACTGAGATGACTGACAATGCACCAGCTGTGACCCCTACTGTGCCAAATTGTTGTGTTTAGCTGCCCGGTGCTCTGCTTATGGATGCGAGCATCGCTCCTCTGCCCTCCATTATTGCTGATGGGCGACTGCCTCCAACTGCCAAGTAGCATCTCCTCAGGAGTGGCCGATCTTGAGACCGCTGGTACCAGTTATTGGCAAGTCCACTCATCTCTATATATCCTCTTGTACCATATCATTCCTTTTTTTCCCTAGCCCATGCCGTGCCATTTTAGTCTGATCTATCCTGCCAAATAATAGCTGCTTTGCCATGCAGTGGCTGGGCATGGGGGCTACATGACCCAGCCAACACAGCCACGCTTGTGAGAGGAGTTCACCAATGGGAATGTGTCTAGATCTTTTAAGAATCTGTGAGCTCCTGACACAATCCAGTCTGGTTAAACCCAGGATGCATTGTAGGCAGGGTGACCTGAATGTTTCTAACCGGTGCAGATGTTACTTTAGACACCTCAACATCCTTCTCGAAAGAATAAAGAAGGGAAGATATCAATGTGGTCAAATAAAATCCGGAGCTTCGCATGGAATGACAAACCAAGTAGTTTCCACCCAGTGTTACACAGCCGATGAAAAGATAATGCTGCCCGACTGTTTCGGAGTGAGACCTCGGCTGCGAAACCGGAGCTGGTCATAAGCACACTGCCCACACTCACATAAAGGCAAAGACAAGGATCTCCTGGATAGCCTTAAGATACTGTTGGGGCAAGTGCTGTCAGCGAGTGGCACCTATGAAGGCCGGTACGGCACAAGGGGGGAGGTCCAGGACCATTTCAGATAATCGTTACTGTTGTTGGTCACTGAGTCGGCATGCACACACACCCCCTATGGCCACGCATGGGTCGACCCCCTCCCCTCCTCCTCACCTGTGGTACAGCATGGCCAGGAACTGGACAATGAGCATGCTGGAGAAGGTGATGAGGAACATGAAGACGAGGGGCTGCACGTCGATGACCGTCCCCTCGTTATTCGTGCTCGGGATCTGGATGTAGAGGTCGGCTCCCACGAACTGCAGTGCCAGGGTCGCCACCAGCCACAGTGCATTGATCATGAAGTAGACGAAAGTGCCCTGCACGTTGGGACAGACAGACCAGGCCTGATTTACATTGCATTGGCCGAGTGGGGGGGATGACCCCGGGCTGTTTATGGATCCCCTCTTTGTGCATTTATTTTTCTCCCCCACTGTCCACTCTCGACGCCAAATGGTCACTTCTGTTGTTATTGTTTTATTGTTCATGTATTTTACAGGATTAGCGGATTATTGGAACAATTAACAATTAATTCGTAGGAATAATAAGGCATAGGTAATTCAATGCCGTTTAAATCTTCTTCTACCACATGCCAAGTACGGTAAGTACTCGCTTAACGCCTGCTGTTTGCACAACGCGTTGTCGCTGGAACGCAATTTTTCTGTTATCGAAGCATCTCCGGTACTCGCGATGACGCGTTGCCAGTACCTTGTTTCTTATCTCGAAGAGTTCCTGCTTCACGCGTTTCCTGTGATCGTTATCTTCCTCCAGAGGCTTGAGGTAGTCACTGATCATGCTCTTCCAAAACTCGTCTTCCTCCTATACATTCCCATCCACGGGACAGAAGGTTCACTTTGTGCAATTGTCCAAATAACAACAACTTACTCCGATGAATAATATTAATATTGTAATAGTAACAGGTTTTACCCTATTCTTAGTTTTTTCGGTAAAGTCACGTTGAAGAGAAACAACAAAATAACAAAATATATATAAAACAATAAAAAAATTTCACGACGTTTCGACCATAACTCAAACGGTCATCATCAGGTGATGATGACCGTTTGAGTGTTAAATGCTCACCCCGAGCCCTCAATACTCTGATAGTGCGCTGTTTTTGAGTTGTACGCCTTTTGGCGTCTTCTGGTCCAACACCAGTGGAGACTAGGCTCTAAGAAAAGCCGTCTCGGGTGTGGACCAATCAAATTCAAGGACAGTGCATATTATTATCTGAGTTGTCTTTTTTGTTTGCCTTTTGACTGCTTGTGTTGTGGTTATTGCAAACATGATGCCTTGAATAAAGGTTTCAGTTTTTGTGCCAGTTAAAAGGGTAAAACCTATTACTAGATCTTGTTACTGGCAAAGGAGGTCTCGTAATGAAAATATTAATATTCTTGGTTCTTTCGGTAAAGTCACGTAGAAGGGAAACAATAAAATAATAAAAATTTAAACAATAAAATTCTTATGACATTTCGACTGCAACACAAGCAATCATCATCAGCTGTGAAAACCACAGCAAGAAAATTTGAAAAAAGTGGCGGTTTTATTAACGTTAGCACCACGTAGAGCGATTTTACAGTTTGTTCAGATGGACGAGTCCATCTATGTTCAGAAAAGATGAGGGGGGAGACGAAAATAATGGATGCGGTCTGAAAGCCACCGTAAGCGTGAACAATCAATTAAGACCCGAAATGGTTTATCAAATCCTTCCAATGATTGCTAAGCCAGAATCCATCTTCTCGGTTGAAATTGTCTCTGTGTTTGTATATGTGGATAGCCTCATGAACGAATCTCTCATGGTAGCCAGATGGCTTGCAAAGAACCTCTGTCTTGGAGAAGTCAATGTCATGTGAGCCTACTGAATTATAACAGTGATCTGCCACGGCCGAGGTATTGGTCCTACCGTGTTTTAGGTCTGCTTTGTGTTCACGAATGTCGTTTGGTTTCTCTAATGTAACTACTACCACAGATAATTTTGTTGTTTTATATTTTTATTATTTTATTGTTTCCCTTCTACGTGACTTTACCGAAAGAACCAAGAATATGAATCCCTGCAGTCACGAAGGCTTTAAATCAAAATTAATATTAATGGTAATTTGTAATGCCCGATCACTGCACAGTTATTTGCTGGCTTTCGACGAGAGACATAGCGAGGGATTCAGAGACACGAGGAGGAATCACATATAGATGCGAAGGCAGCAGCAATGCATACCATGAGACAGTGCTACCAACAATTGCCCAAGCTCTGCAGTCCTCTGCATATAAATGTGCTCTCGGCCAATTAATGATTGTTCACGTGGCAGAAAACCGGAGCAACCGGAGAAAATGCACGCGTGTGAGGGGGCAACATTATATCCTATACAGACGGAACAGGTGGATTCTACATTTGCTGTACCACCCGCTCCTGGCAAGCCAGGGTGCGGCTCCTTTCTGACGCCCACTGGAACGGAAATTCACGCCATCTTCTCAGTGTGTGATCCACCAACCACGTGTAGCACCAGCGTAGCCACCACCACCTCCAAGAATCATGACATCACTTCCTGTCCACTGTCCAGAATTGTTATCCAAATTGCACTGTCCTTGCACGAGATAAAAACTGCGAGTGGAACTCTCCCAGAACAATGCAGTGAAGCCCTACACGATAACTAGTGCTAAGGTACCTTTTTTTCAAAGTCTCAAAGCCACACAGAGGAACGCGCCACTTGTTTGATCGTCACAGAAAACGACACTCAGTCAACTGACGGCAATATTTGGACATCTGGCCAATGCGTTGAACAATTAAGCGAGACAGGCAGCCGGGGGAGGGGAATGATGACTTCTAAATTAATTGAGTTGCTTAGTACAAGATCCCCAACATTAATGTAAAATCTTAAACGTAAACATCTCGATATTATTTTGATAGATTTATTTATTTCAGTAGGAAGGCCCAATTAGCTGCCAGGCAGTTTCCCGATATATTTTCTTCATTAAAGTTGGTTGTTATCTTCTGGGCACTTATACACGAACTAGGACAAAGATCAAAGATCCCCCGTGTAGTCTTAACAGACTGCTGGGGCACGTGCTGTTAGCGACCACCTCTGAAGGCCAGCACGGCACATGAGGAGGTGGGTGGCCAGCACCACGTCCGGCCACCTTTGTCTCTTCAATTTGGGATATTTATACACTACACCAGGTACTCATTTGAGGCTGAGTCGACCTAGGAGAGCCATAGGACCGGTTCAGATAATCGTCACTGGTGTTGGTGACTGAGCGGGAATCGAACTCAGGTGGCTCGTTTCTAAGCGCAGTGTGTTAACCACTGCGCCACCACTCCCCACAACGTATATGTAGCACACGTACAAAGACCGACACAGACATAAAAACACACAGACATAAAGACACACAGACACAAGGACGCACCTGATCGAGGCTGCACCTCTGCGTGATGGCGTAACCCTGAGGCAGGACGTTCTCAAACATGACCTGCATCTTCTGGTGGCGCTGCCACACGAGGTCATGGCGCCCTGCAAGGGACAAAGGAGGATAGCGATGTGCGGTGCACTCCCACAGAGGCTCGGGAAAAAAGTTTACCGTGACTCAGCGAAGAGAGCTGCGCAGACGGTAGTGATTATTCTCATCGTTAGGCTGGTTTAGCCTGCAACAAAGCCTGGCTGAGTCGCAGGGCTCTGTGTTCATGAGGGTCTTACCAAGTTACCGTAGTAGAGGGGTGATGTTGCTGCTGAGTGCGGTCCAAATTAAGTGATTTGCAGTTATCTTTTTCAGAAGTGTAAAATTTTGGCCAATATCAATGACACATCGGAGGAAACTGGAGAAAAAGATGCCCATGCAGAACAGGGGGAGATAATTCCTCAATCTCCCACGCTTCTACTGCAGCAGCAGCAGCAACATGCCCTCATTACAGAGTGCTTGCCACAAATGAATCACAATAGCTTGCTAATCTCGTCTAGGAGCATTAACCATCACCCACACTTCGTTCATCCATTCATCAAACAAAGACGGTCACCGCATCGCGTGATTTCAGATGCGCGGTCTTGTTTAACTGACAAGTAATGACTTAGCATTTAATTTTCTATTTAAAGCTTTCGTGACTGCAGGGATTCATCTTCTTGGTTCTTTCGGTAAAGTTACGTAGAATGGAAATAAAATATTACAAATAAAACATGATAAAATAAATTCTCACGACGTTTCGGCCACAACTCAAGTAGCCTTCTTCAGGTGAAGGAACAGAACTGTCGGGAAGACAGCGCTTCAATGAACGCTGCTAAGATTCGCGGCGTCTTTTAAGCTAGGTGGGAGAAGTAAAGCGCCTTGACAAAGGAGTTTACATATCAAACAAGATAATTTAGCATTGAAATAGCGGTGTTAAAGTGTTGGATCAGCAGGGTGTTAAAGTCAGAAATTAGCTTGTAACTGGGAGATTAGCATGATGTTAATGTGAGGGATTAGCATGTGACTGGTCACGGAAATAGCTATGTTAAAGTCGAAGTTTATATATCAACAGAGGCATTTAGTATATGGACGCTAAAGGACTGCAACTACCCAACTATCATACAATAAACCTACGTGAAAAACTAAGTATAAACTACATCAATGTTATCAATAAACTCTATATACTCTCCAATCAGCTGAGCTACTAACAATAAGTCGTTATACATTACAATGCCATATGGCGAAAAAATGGGTGGCGGTTTTTTTCTTTTCAACGTTACTCCCACGGAAAGCGACGAGCTTTGTTCAGACGGACGAGTCCATCTATGCTTGGAACGCAGGAGGGGAGAGAAACATCCACGATGCGCTGCTCTGTCCTGTGTTGCGTTACAACTATTTTATAAACTAGACTACTATACATTGCAATGTTATACCTTCCAATCTAAACTACATTGTATAATATAATATACACAGCCCAATGTAAGCTCTAATATTATGCATTATATTGATATGTCTCCAACTAAACTTTTTTCTACATTACACGACTATACACCGTAATATACACGGGCATAGACAAACCCACCCTTGAATTATACAATGCATTACTATACACTACCCTATAATTTAGACTGTAAAATATTAGATTTGTAATATTACACTGTATTATTCTACCAACCCTACTATATACCACACTGCTGTATATTCACTATACAATTACGATACTATATATTGCCTTATGATTTATGTTAAACATTAAGCAACGCATAAAAAAACAAAAAAACGAAATGATGAACTGCCACAGGGTTCAGTGTTAATCAGTGAGACTCCCATGGGGTTCAGTGTTAATCAGTGAGACTCCCACAGCATTCAGTGTTAATCAGTGAGACTCCCATAGGGTTCAGTGTTAATCAGTGAGACTCCCACAGGGTTCAGTGTTAATCAGTGAGACTCCCACAGGGTTCAGTGTTAATCAGTGAGATTCCCATAGGGTTCAGTGTTAATCAATGAGACTCCCACAGGGTTCAGTATTAATCAGTGAGACTCCCATAGGGTTCAGTGTTAATCAGTGAGACTCCCACAGGGTTCAGTGTTAATCAGTCAGACTCTGATAGGGTTCAGTGTTAATCAGTGAGACTCCCACAGGGTTCAGTGTTAATCAGTGAAACTCCCATAGGATTCAGTATTAATCAGTGAGACTCCCACAGGGTTCAGTGTTAATCAGTGAGACTCCCACAGGGTTCAGTGTTAATCAGTGAGTCTCCCACAGGGTTCAGTGTTAATCATTGAGACTCCCATAGGGTTCAGTGTTAATCAGTGAGACTCCCACAGGGTTCAGTGTTAATCAGTGAGACTCCCACAGGGTTCAGTGTTAATCAGTGAGACTCCCACAGGGTTCAGTGTTAATCAGTAAGACTGCCACAGGGTACAATGTTAATCAGTGAGACTCCCACAGGGTTCAGTGTTAATCATTGAGACTCCCATAGGGTTCAGTGTTAATCAGTGAGACTCCAACAGGGTTCAGTGTTAATTAGTGAGACTCCCATAGGGTTCAGTGTTAATCAGTGAGAGCCCCATAGGGTTCGGTGTTAATCAGTAAGACTCCCATAGGGTTCAGTGTTAATCAGTGAGACTCTCATCGGGTTCAGTGTGAATCAGTTAGACTCCCACAGGGTTCAGTGTTAATCAGTGAGACTCCCACAGGATTCAGTGTTAATCAGTGAGACTCCCACAGTGTTCAGTGTTAATCAATGAGACTCCCACAGGGTTCAGTGTTAATCAGTGAGACTCCCATAGGGATAAGTGTTAATCAGTGAGACTCCCACAGGGTTCAGTGTTAATCAGTCAGACTCTGATAGGGTTCGGTGTTATTCAGTGAGACTCCCACAGGGTTCAGTGTTAATCAGTGAAACTCCCATAGGATTCAGTATTAATCAGTGAGACTCCCACAGGGTTCAGTGTTAATCAGTGAGACTCCCATAGGGTTCAGTGTTAATCAGTGAGACTCCCACAAGGTTCAGTGTTAATCAGTGAGACTCCCATAGGGTTCAGTGTCAATCAGTAAGACTCCCACAGGGTTCAGTGTTAATCAGTGAGACTACCACAGGGTTCCGTGTTAATCAGTGAGACTCCCACAGAGTTCAGTGTTAATCAGTGAGACTCCCATAGGGTTCACTGTTCATCATTGAGACTTCCACAGGGTTCAGTGTTAATCAGTGAGACTCCCACAGGATTCAGTGTTAATCAGTGAGACTCCCATAGGATCCAGTGTTAATCAGTGAGACGCCCATAGGGTTCAGTGTTAATCAGTGAGACTCCCATAGGGTTCAGTGTTAATCAGTGAGACTCCCATATGGTTCAGTGTTAATCAGTGAGAATCCCTTAGGGTTCAGTGTTAATCAGTGAGACTCCCACATGGTCCAGTGTTAATCATTGAGACTCCCACAGGATTCGGTGTAAATCAGTGAGACTCCCATAGTGTTCAGTGTTAATCAATGAGACTCCCGTAGGGTTCAGTGTTAATCAATGAGACTCCCGTAGGGTTCAGTGTTAATCAGTGAGACTCCCATAGGGTTCAGTGTTAATCATTGAGAATCCCATAGGGTTCAGTGTTAATCAGTGAGACTCCCATAGGGTTCAGTGTTATTCAGTGAGACTCCCACAGGTATCAGTGTTAATCAATGAGACTCCCACAGGGTTCAGTGTTAATCAGTGAGACTCCCATAGGGTTCAGTGTTAATCAGTGTGACACCCATAGGGTTCAGTGTTAATCACTGAAACTCCGACAGGTTTCGTGTTAATCAGTGAGACTCCCATAGGGTTCAGTGTTAATCAGTGAGACACGCTTAGGGTTCAGTGTTAATCAGTGAGACTCCCACAGGGTTCAGTGTTAATCAGTGAGACTCCCACAGGGTTCAGTGTTAATCAGTGAGACTCCCATAGGGTTCAGTGTTGTTCAGTGAGACTCCCACAGGGATCATTGTTAATCAGTGAGACTCCCACAGGGTTCAGTGTTAATCAGTGAGACTCCCACAGCGTTCAGTGTTAATCTGTGAGACTCCCACAGGGTTCAGTGTTAATCAGTGAGACTCCCACAGGGTTCAGTGTTAATCATTGAGACTCCCACAGGGTTCAGTTTTAATCAGTGAGACGACCATAGGTTTCAGTGACAATCACTGAGACTCCCATAGGGTTGAGTGTTAATCAGTGAGACTCCCATAGGGTTCAGTGTTAATCAGTGAGGCTCCCACAGGGTTCAGTGTTAATCAGTGAGACTCCCACAGAGTTCAGTGTTAATCAGTGAGACTCCCATATGGTTCAGTGTTAATCAGTGACACTCCCCTATGGTTCGTGTGTTAATCAGTGAGACTCCCCCAGGGTCCGTGTGTTAATCAGTGAGACTCCGACAGGGTTCAGTGTTAATCAGTGAGACTCCCACAGGGTTCAGTGTTAATCAGTGAGACTCCCACAGGGTCCAGTGTTAATCACTGAGGCTCCCACAGGGTTCAGTGTTAATCAGTGAGACTCCCACAGGGTTCAGTGTTAATCAGTGAGACTCCCACAGGGTTCAGTGTTAATCAGTGAGGCTCCCACAGGGTTCAGTGTTAATCAGTGAGACTCCCACAGGGTTCAGGGATAATCAGTGAGACTCCCATAGGGTTCAGTGTTAATCAGTGAGACTCCCACAGGGTTCAGGGATAATCAGTGAGACTCCCACAGGGTTCAGTGTTATTCATTGAGACTCCCATAGGGTTCACTGTTCATCATTGAGACTTCCACAGGGTTCAGTGTTAATCAGTGAGACTCCCACAGGGTTCAGTGTTAATCAGTGAGACTCCCATAGGGTTCACTGTTCATCATTGAGACTTCCACAGGGTTCAGTGTTAATCAGTGAGACTCCCACAGGATTCAGTGTTAATCAGTGAGACTCCCATAGGATCCAGTGTTAATCAGTGAGACGCCCATAGGGTTCAGTGTTAATCAGTGAGACTCCCATAGGGTTCAGTGTTAATCAGTGAGACTCCCATATGGTTCAGTGTTAATCAGTGAGAATCCCTTAGGGTTCAGTGTTAATCAGTGAGACTCCCACATGGTCCAGTGTTAATCATTGAGACTCCCACAGGATTCGGTGTAAATCAGTGAGACTCCCATAGTGTTCAGTGTTAATCAATGAGACTCCCGTAGGGTTCAGTGTTAATCAATGAGACTCCCGTAGGGTTCAGTGTTAATCAGTGAGACTCCCATAGGGTTCAGTGTTAATCATTGAGAATCCCATAGGGTTCAGTGTTAATCAGTGAGACTCCCATAGGGTTCAGTGTTATTCAGTGAGACTCCCACAGGTATCAGTGTTAATCAATGAGACTCCCACAGGGTTCAGTGTTAATCAGTGAGACTCCCATAGGGTTCAGTGTTAATCAGTGTGACACCCATAGGGTTCAGTGTTAATCACTGAAACTCCGACAGGTTTCGTGTTAATCAGTGAGACTCCCATAGGGTTCAGTGTTAATCAGTGAGACACGCTTAGGGTTCAGTGTTAATCAGTGAGACTCCCACAGGGTTCAGTGTTAATCAGTGAGACTCCCACAGGGTTCAGTGTTAATCAGTGAGACTCCCATAGGGTTCAGTGTTGTTCAGTGAGACTCCCACAGGGATCATTGTTAATCAGTGAGACTCCCACAGGGTTCAGTGTTAATCAGTGAGACTCCCACAGCGTTCAGTGTTAATCTGTGAGACTCCCACAGGGTTCAGTGTTAATCAGTGAGACTCCCACAGGGTTCAGTGTTAATCATTGAGACTCCCACAGGGTTCAGTTTTAATCAGTGAGACGACCATAGGTTTCAGTGACAATCACTGAGACTCCCATAGGGTTGAGTGTTAATCAGTGAGACTCCCATAGGGTTCAGTGTTAATCAGTGAGGCTCCCACAGGGTTCAGTGTTAATCAGTGAGACTCCCACAGAGTTCAGTGTTAATCAGTGAGACTCCCATATGGTTCAGTGTTAATCAGTGACACTCCCCTATGGTTCGTGTGTTAATCAGTGAGACTCCCCCAGGGTCCGTGTGTTAATCAGTGAGACTCCGACAGGGTTCAGTGTTAATCAGTGAGACTCCCACAGGGTTCAGTGTTAATCAGTGAGACTCCCACAGGGTCCAGTGTTAATCACTGAGGCTCCCACAGGGTTCAGTGTTAATCAGTGAGACTCCCACAGGGTTCAGTGTTAATCAGTGAGACTCCCACAGGGTTCAGTGTTAATCAGTGAGGCTCCCACAGGGTTCAGTGTTAATCAGTGAGACTCCCACAGGGTTCAGGGATAATCAGTGAGACTCCCATAGGGTTCAGTGTTAATCAGTGAGACTCCCACAGGGTTCAGGGATAATCAGTGAGACTCCCACAGGGTTCAGTGTTATTCATTGAGACTCCCATAGGGTTCACTGTTCATCATTGAGACTTCCACAGGGTTCAGTGTTAATCAGTGAGACTCCCACAGGGTTCAGTGTTAATCAGTGAGACTCCCATAGGATTCACTGTTAATCAGTGAGACTCCCATAGGGTTCAGTGTTAATCAGTGAGACTCCCATAGGGTTCAGTGTTAATCAGTGAGAATCCCATAGGGTTCAGTGTTAATCAGTGAGACTCCCACATGGTCCAGTGTTAATCATTGAGACTTCCACAGGGTTCAGTGTAAATCAGTGAGACTCCCATAGTGTTCAGTGTTAATCACTGAGACTCCCGTAGGGTTCAGTGTTAATCAATGAGACTCCCGTAGGGTTCAGTGTTAATCAGTGAGACTCCCATAGGGTTCAGTGTTAATCATTGAGACTCCCATAGGGTTCAGTGTTAATCAGTGAGACTCCCATAGGTTTCAGTGTTATTCAGTGAGACTCCCACAGGTATCAGTGTTAATCAATGAGACTCCCACAGGGTTCAGTGTTAATCAGTGAGACTCCCATAGGGTTCAGTGTTAATCAGTGTGACTCCCATAGGGTTCAGTGTTAATAAGTGAGACTCCCACAGGGTTCAGTGTTAATCAGTGAGACTGCCACAGGGTTCAGTATTAATCAGTGAGACTCCCACAGGGTTCAGTTTTAATCACTGAAACTCCCACAGGGTTCAGTGTAAATCAGTGAGACTCCCACAGGGTTCAGTGTTAATCAGTGAGACTCCCACAGGGTTCAGTGTTAATCAGTGAGACTCCCACAGGGTTCAGTGTTAATCAGTGAGACTCCCACAGGGTTCAGTGTTAATCAGTGAGACTCCCACAGGGTTCAGTGTTAATCAGTGAGACTCCCACAGGGTTCAGTATTAATCAGTGAGACTCCCATAGTGTTCAGTGTTAATCACTGAGACTCCCGTAGGGTTCAGTGTTAATCAATGAGACTCCCGTAGGGTTCAGTGTTAATCAGTGAGACTCCCATATGGTTCATTGTTAATCATTGAGACTCCCATAGGGTTCAGTGTTAATCAGTGAGACTCCCATAGGTTTCAGTGTTATTCAGTGAGACTCCCACAGGTATCAGTGTTAATCAATGAGACTCCCACAGGGTTCAGTGTTAATCAGTGAGACTCCCATAGGGTTCAGTGTTAATCAGTGAGACTCCAACAGGGTTCAGTGTTAATTAGTGAGACTCCCATAGGGTTCAGTGTTAATCAGTGAGAGCCCCATAGGGTTCGGTGTTAATCAGTAAGACTCCCATAGGGTTCAGTGTTAATCAGTGAGACTCCCATCGGGTTCAGTGTGAATCAGTTAGACTCCCACAGGGTTCAGTGTTAATCAGTGAGACTCCCACAGGATTCAGTGTTAATCAGTGAGACTCCCACAGTGTTCAGTGTTAATCAATGAGACTCCCACAGGGTTCAGTGTTAATCAGTGAGACTCCCATAGGGATAAGTGTTAATCAGTGAGACTCCCACAGGGTTCAGTGTTAATCAGTCAGACTCTGATAGGGTTCGGTGTTATTCAGTGAGACTCCCTCAGGGTTCAGTGTTAATCAGTGAAACTCCCATAGGATTCAGTATTAATCAGTGAGACTCCCACAGGGTTCAGTGTTAATCAGTGAGACTCCCATAGGGTTCAGTGTTAATCAGTGAGACTCCCACAAGGTTCAGTGTTAATCAGTGAGACTCCCATAGGGTTCAGTGTCAATCAGTAAGACTCCCACAGGGTTCAGTGTTAATCAGTGAGACTACCACAGGGTTCAGTGTTAATCAGTGAGACTCCCACAGAGTTCAGTGTTAATCAGTGAGACTCCCATAGGGTTCACTGTTCATCATTGAGACTTCCACAGGGTTCAGTGTTAATCAGTGAGACTCCCACAGGATTCAGTGTTAATCAGTGAGACTCCCATAGGATCCAGTGTTAATCAGTGAGACGCCCATAGGGTTCAGTGTTAATCAGTGAGACTCCCATAGGGTTCAGTGTTAATCAGTGAGACTCCCATATGGTTCAGTGTTAATCAGTGAGAATCCCTTAGGGTTCAGTGTTAATCAGTGAGACTCCCACATGGTCCAGTGTTAATCATTGAGACTCCCACAGGGTTCGGTGTAAATCAGTGAGACTCCCATAGTGTTCAGTGTTAATCAATGAGACTCCCGTAGGGTTCAGTGTTAATCAATGAGACTCCCGTAGGGTTCAATGTTAATCAGTGAGACTCCCATAGGGTTCAGTGTTAATCATTGAGAATCCCATAGGGTTCAGTGTTAATCAGTGAGACTCCCATAGTGTTCAGTGTTATTCAGTGAGACTCCCACAGGGTTCAGTGTTAATCAGTGAGACTCCCATAGGATTCACTGTTAATCAGTGAGACTCCAATAGGGTTCAGTGTTAATCAGTGAGACTCCCATAGGGTTCAGTGTTAATCAGTGAGAATCCCATAGGGTTCAGTGTTAATCAGTGAGACTCCCACATGGTCCAGTGTTAATCATTGAGACTCCCACAGGGTTCAGTGTAAATCAGTGAGACTCCCATAGTGTTCAGTGTTAATCACTGAGACTCCCGTAGGGTTCAGTGTTAATCAATGAGACTCCCGTAGGGTTCAGTGTTAATCAGTGAGACTCCCATAGGGTTCAGTGTTAATCATTGAGACTCCCATAGGGTTCAGTGTTAATCAGTGAGACTCCCATAGGTTTCAGTGTTATTCAGTGAGACTCCCACAGGTATCAGTGTTAATCAATGAGACTCCCACAGGGTTCAGTGTTAATCAGTGAGACTCCCATAGGGTTCAGTGTTAATCAGTGTGACTCCCATAGGGTTCAGTGTTAATCATTGAGACTCCCACAGGGTTCAGTGTTAATCAGTGAGACTGCCACAGGGTTCAGTATTAATCAGTGAGACTCCCACAGGGTTCAGTTTTAATCACTGAAACTCCCACAGGGTTCAGTGTAAATCAGTGAGACTCCCACAGGTTTCAGTGTTAATCAGTGAGACTCCCACAGGGTTCAGTGTTAATCAGTGAGACTCCCACAGGGTTCAGTGTTAATCAGTGAGACTCCCACAGGGTTCAGTGTTAATCAGTGAGACTCCCACAGGGTTCAGTATTAATCAGTGAGACTCCCATAGTGTTCAGTGTTAATCACTGAGACTCCCACAGGGTTCAGTATTAATCAGTGAGACTCCCACAGGGTTCAGTGTTAATAAGTGAGACTCCCACAGGGTTCAGTGTTAATCAGTGAGACTCCCACAGGGTTCAGTATTAATCAGTGAGACTCCCACAGGGTTCAGTGTTAATCACTGAAACTCCGACAGGTTTCAGTGTTAATCAGTGAGACTCCCACAGGGTTCAGTGTTAATCAGTGAGACTCCCACAGGGTTCAGTGTTAATCAGTGAGACTCCCACAGGGTTCAGTGTTAATCAGTGAGACTCCCACAGGGTTCAGTGTTAATCAGTGAGACTCCCACAGGGTTCAGTGTTAATCAGTGAGACTCCCACAGGGTTCAGTGTTAATCAGTGAGACTCCCATAGGGTTCAGTGTTAATCAGTGAGACTCCCACAGGGATCAGTGTTAATCAGTGAGCCTCTCACAGGGTTCAGTTTTAATCAGTGAGACTCCCACAGCATTCAGTGTTAATCTGTGAGACTCCCACAGCGTTCAGTGTTAATCTGTGAGACTCCCACAGGGTTCAGTGTTAATCAGTGAGACTCCCACAGCGTTCAGTGTTAATCATTGAGACTCCCACAGGGTTCAGTGTTAATCAGTGAGACGACCATAGGTTTCAGTGACAATCACTGAGACTCCCATAGGGTTGAGTGTTAATCAGTGAGACTCCCATAGGGTTCAGTGTTAATCAGTGAGGCTCCCACAAGTTTCAGTGTTAATCAGTGAGACTCCCATAGGGTTCAGTGTTAATCATTGAGACTCGCATAGGGTTCAGTGTTAATCAGTGAGACTCCCACAGGGTTCAGTGTTGATCAGTGAGACTCCCACAGGGTTCAGTATTAATCAGTGAGACTCCCATAGGGTTCAGTGTTAATCAGTGAGACTCCCACAGGGTTCAGTATTAATCAGTGAGACTCCCACAGGGTTCAGTGTTAATCACTGAAACTCCGACAGGTTTCAGTGTTAATCAGTGAGACTCCCATACGGTTCAGTGTTAATCAGTGAGACTCGCATAGGGTTCAGTGTTAATCAGTGAGACTCCCACAGGGTTCAGTGTTAATCAGTGAGGCTCCCACAGGGTTCAGTGTTAATCAGTGAGACTCCCATAGGGTTCAGTGTTAATCAGTGAGACTCCCACAGGGTTCAGTGTTAATCAGTGATACTCCCACAGGGTTCAGTGTTAATCAGTGAGACTCCCACAGCGTTCAGTGTTAATCTGTGAGACTCCCACAGGGTTCAGTGTTAATCAGTGAGACTCCCTCAGGGTTCATTGTTAATCATTGAGACTCCCACAGGGTTCAGTGTTAATCAGTGAGACGACCATAGGTTTCAGTGACAATCACTGAGACTCCCATAGGGTTGAGTGTTAATCAGTGAGACTCCCATAGGTTTCACTGTTAATCAGTGAGGCTCCCACAGGGTTCAGTGTTAATCAGTGAGACTCCCACAGAGTTCAGTGTTAATCAGTAAGAATCCCATAGGGTTCAGTGTTAATCAGTGACACTCCCCTATGGTTCGTGTGTTAATCAGTGAGACTCCCACAGGGTTCAGTGTTAATCAGTGAGACTCCCACAGGGTTCAGTGTTAATCAGTGAGACTCCCACAGGGTTCAGTGTTAATCAGTGAGACTCCCACAGGGTCCAGTGTTAATCACTGAGGCTCCCACAGGGTTCAGTGTTAATCAGTGAGACTCCCACAGGGTTCAGTGTTAATCAGTGAGACTCCCACAGGGTTCAGTGTTAATCAGTGAGGCTCCCACAGGGTTCAGTGTTAATCAGTGAGACTCCCACAGGGTTCAGGGATAATCAGTGAGACTCCCACAGGGTTCAGTGTTAATCAGTGAGACTCCCACAGGGTTCAGGGATAATCAGTGAGACTCCCACAGGGTTCACTGTTCATCATTGAGTCTTCCACAGGGTTCAGTGTTAATCAGTGAGACTCCCACAGGGTTCAGTGTTAATCAGTGAGACTCCCATAGGATTTACTGTTAATCAGTGAGACTCCCATAGGGTTCAGTGTTAATCAGTGAGACTCCCATAGGGTTCAGTGTTAATCAGTGAGACTCCCATAGGGTTCGGTGTTAATCAGTGAGACTCCCACATGGTCCAGTGTTAATCATTGAGACTCCCACAGGGTTCAGTGTAAATCAGTGAGACTCCCATAGGGTTCAGTGTTAATCATTGAGACTCCCATAGGGTTCAGTGTTAATCAGTGAGACTCCCATAGGTTTCAGTGTTATTCAGTGAGACTCCCACAGGTATCAGTGTTAATCAATGAGACTCCCACAGGGTTCAGTGTTAATCAGTGAGACTCCCATAGGGTTCAGTGTTAATCAGTGTGACTCCCATAGGGTTCAGTGTTAATCATTGAGACTCCCACAGGGTTCAGTGTTAATCAGTGAGACTGCCACAGGGTTCAGTATTAATCAGTGAGACTCCCACAGGGTTCAGTTTTAATCACTGAAACTCCCACAGGGTTCAGTGTAAATCAGTGAGACTCCCACAGGTTTCAGTGTTAATCAGTGAGACTCCCACAGGGTTCAGTGTTAATCAGTGAGACTCCCACAGGGTTCAGTGTTAATCAGTGAGACTCCCACAGGGTTCAGTGTTAATCAGTGAGACTCCCACAGGGTTCAGTATTAATCAGTGAGACTCCCATAGTGTTCAGTGTTAATCACTGAGACTCCCATAGGGTTCAGTGTTAATCAATGAGACTCCCGTAGGGTTCAGTGTTAATCAGTGAGACTCCCATAGGGTTCATTGTTAATCATTGAGACTCCCATAGGGTTCAGTGTTAATCAGTGAAACTCCCATAGGTTTCAGTGTTATTCAGTGAGACTCCCACAGGTATCAGTGTTAATCAATGAGACTCCCACAAGGTTCAGTGTTAATCAGTGAGACTCCCATAGGGTTCAGTGTTAATCAGTGTGACTCCCATAGGGTTCAGTGTTAATAAGTGAGACTCCCACAGGGTTCAGTGTTAATCAGTGAGACTCCCACAGGGTTCAGTATTAATCAGTGAGACTCCCACAGGGTTCAGTGTTAATCACTGAAACTCCGACAGGTTTCAGTGTTAATCAGTGAGACTCCCACAGGGTTCAGTGTTAATCAGTGAGACTCCCACAGGGTTCAGTGTTAATCAGTGAGACTCCCACAGGGTTCAGTGTTAATCAGTGAGACTCCCACAGGGTTCAGTGTTAATCAGTGAGACTCCCACAGGGTTCAGTGTTAATCAGTGAGACTCCCACAGGGTTCAGTGTTAATCAGTGAGACTCCCATAGGGTTCAGTGTTAATCAGTGAGACTCCCACAGGGATCAGTGTTAATCAGTGAGCCTCTCACAGGGTTCAGTTTTAATCAGTGAGACTCCCACAGCATTCAGTGTTAATCTGTGAGACTCCCACAGCGTTCAGTGTTAATCTGTGAGACTCCCACAGGGTTCAGTGTTAATCATTGAGACTCCCACAGGGTTCAGTGTTAATCAGTGAGACGACCATAGTTTTCAGTGACAATCACTGAGACTCCCATAGGGTTGAGTGTTAATCAGTGAGACTCCCATAGGGTTCAGTGTTAATCAGTGAGGCTCCCACAAGTTTCAGTGTTAATCAGTGAGACTCCCATAGGGTTCAGTGTTAATCATTGAGACTCGCATAGGGTTCAGTGTTAATCAGTGAGACTCCCACAGGGTTCAGTGTTAATCAGTGAGACTCCCACAGGGTTCAGTATTAATCAGTGAGACTCCCATAGGGTTCAGTGTTAATCAGTGAGACTCCCACAGGGTTCAGTATTAATCAGTGAGACTCCCACAGGGTTCAGTGTTAATCACTGAAACTCCGACAGGTTTCAGTGTTAATCAGTGAGACTCCCATACGGTTCAGTGTTAATCAGTGAGACTCGCATAGGGTTCAGTGTTAATCAGTGAGACTCCCACAGGGTTCAGTGTTAATCAGTGAGGCTCCCACAGGGTTCAGTGTTAATCAGTGAGACTCCCATAGGGTTCAGTGTTAATCAGTGAGACTCCCACAGGGTTCAGTGTTAATCAGTGATACTCCCACAGGGTTCAGTGTTAATCAGTGAGACTCCCACAGCGTTCAGTGTTAATCTGTGAGACTCCCACAGGGTTCAGTGTTAATCAGTGAGACTCCCACAGCGTTCAGTGTTAATCATTGAGACTCCCACAGGGTTCAGTGTTAATCAGTGAGACGACCATAGGTTTCAGTGACAATCACTGAGACTCCCATAGGGTTGAGTGTTAATCAGTGAGACTCCCATAGGGTTCAGTGTTAATCAGTGAGGCTCCCACAAGTTTCAGTGTTAATCAGTGAGACTCCCATAGGGTTCAGTGTTAATCATTGAGACTCGCATAGGGTTCAGTGTTAATCAGTGAGACTCCCACAGGGTTCAGTGTTAATCAGTGAGACTCCCACAGGGTTCAGTATTAATCAGTGAGACTCCCATAGGGTTCAGTGTTAATCAGTGAGACTCCCACAGGGTTCAGTATTAATCAGTGAGACTCCCACAGGGTTCAGTGTTAATCACTGAAACTCCGACAGGTTTCAGTGTTAATCAGTGAGACTCCCATACGGTTCAGTGTTAATCAGTGAGACTCGCATAGGGTTCAGTGTTAATCAGTGAGACTCCCACAGGGTTCAGTGTTAATCAGTGAGGCTCCCACAGGGTTCAGTGTTAATCAGTGAGACTTCCATAGGGTTCAGTGTTAATCAGTGAGACTCCCACAGGGTTCAGTGTTAATCAGTGATACTCCCACAGGGTTCAGTGTTAATCAGTGAGACTCCCACAGCGTTCAGTGTTAATCTGTGAGACTCCCACAGGGTTCAGTGTTAATCAGTGAGACTCCCACAGGGTTCATTGTTAATCATTGAGACTCCCACAGGGTTCAGTGTTAATCAGTGAGACGACCATAGGTTTCAGTGACAATCACTGAGACTCCCATAGGGTTGAGTGTTAATCAGTGAGACTCCCATAGGGTTCAGTGTTAATCAGTGAGGCTCCCACAGGGTTCAGTGTTAATCAGTGAGACTCCCACAGAGTTCAGTGTTAATCAGTAAGAATCCCATAGGGTTCAGTGTTAATCAGTGACACTCCCCTATGGTTCGTGTGTTAATCAGTGAGACTCCCACAGGGTTCAGTGTTAATCAGTGAGACTCCCACAGGGTTCAGTGTTAATCAGTGAGACTCCCACAGGGTTCAGTGTTAATCAGTGAGACTCCCACAGGGTCCAGTGTTAATCACTGAGGCTCCCACAGGGTTCAGTGTTAATCAGTGAGACTCCCACAGGGTTCAGTGTTAATCAGTGAGACTCCCACAGGGTTCAGTGTTAATCAGTGAGGCTCCCACAGGGTTCAGTGTTAATCAGTGAGACTCCCACAGGGTTCAGGGATAATCAGTGAGACTCCCACAGGGTTCAGTGTTAATCAGTGAGACTCCCACAGGGTTCAGGGATAATCAGTGAGACTCCCACAGGGTTCAGTGTTAATCAGTGAGACTCCCATAGGGTTCACTGTTCATCATTGAGTCTTCCACAGGGTTCAGTGTTAATCAGTGAGACTCCCACAGGGTTCAGTGTTAATCAGTGAGACTCCCATAGGATTTACTGTTAATCAGTGAGACTCCCATAGGGTTCAGTGTTAATCAGTGAGACTCCCATAGGGTTCAGTGTTAATCAGTGAGACTCCCATAGGGTTCAGTGTTAATCAGTGAGACTCCCATAGGGTTCGGTGTTAATCAGTGAGACTCCCACATGGTCCAGTGTTAATCATTGAGACTCCCACAGGGTTCAGTGTAAATCAGTGAGACTCCCATATTGTTCAGTGTTAATCACTGAGACTCCCGTATGGTTCAGTGTTAATCAATGAGACTCCCTTAGGGTTCAGTGTTAATCAGTGAGACTCCCATAGGGTTCAGTGTTAATTATTGAGACTCCCATAGGGTTCAGTGTTAATCAGTGAGACTCCCATAGGTTTCAGTGTTATTCAGTGAGACTCCCACAGGTATCAGTGTTAATCAATGAGACTCCCACAGGGTTCAGTGTTAATCAGTGAGACTCCCATAGGGTTCAGTGTTAATCAGTGTGACTCCCATAGGGTTCAGTGTTAATAAGTGAGACTCCCACAGGGTTCAGTGTTAATCAGTGAGACTCCCACAGGGTTCAGTATTAATCAGTGAGACTCCCACAGGGTTCAGTGTTAATCACTGAAACTCCGACAGGTTTCAGTGTTAATCAGTGAGACTCCCAC
Organism: Petromyzon marinus; assembly: GCF_048934315.1. Lineage (NCBI taxonomy): Eukaryota > Metazoa > Chordata > Hyperoartia > Petromyzontiformes > Petromyzontidae > Petromyzon > Petromyzon marinus. Next base: position 203,446 of record NW_027423108.1, read on the forward strand.
AGGGTTCAGTGTTAATCAGTGAGAATCCCACAGGGTTCAGTGTTAATCAGTGAGACTCCCACAGGGTTCAGTGTTAATCACTGAAACTCCGACAGGTTTCAGTGTTAATCAGTGAGACTCCCACAGGGTTCAGTGTTAATCAGTGAGACTCCCACAGGGTTCAGTGTTAATCAGTGAGACTCCCACAGGGTTCAGTGTTAATCAGTGAGACTCCCACAGGGTTCAGTGTTAATCAGTGAGACTCCCACAGGGTTCAGTGTTAATCAGTGAGACTCCCACAGGGTTCAGTGTTAATCAGTGAGACTCCCATAGGGTTCAGTGTTAATCAGTGAGACTCCCACAGGGATCAGTGTTAATCAGTGAGCCTCTCACAGGGTTCAGTGTTAATCAGTGAGACTCCCACAGCGTTCAGTGTTAATCTGTGAGACTCCCACAGCATTCAGTGTTAATCTGTGAGACTCCCACAGGGTTCAGTGTTAATCAGTGAGACTCCCATAGGGTTCAGTGTTAATCATTGAGACTCGCATAGGGTTCAGTGTTAATCAGTGAGACTCCCACAGGGTTCAGTGTTAATCAGTGAGACTTCCACAGGGTTCAGTATTAATCAGTGAGACTCCCATAGGGTTCAGTGTTAATCAATGAGACTCCCACAGGGTTCAGTATTAATCAGTGAGACTCCCACAGGGTTCAGTGTTAATCACTGAAACTCCGACAGGTTTCAGTGTTAATCAGTGAGACTCCCATACGGTTCAGTGTTAATCAGTGAGACTCGCATAGGGTTCAGTGTTAATCAGTGAGACTCCCACAGGGTTCAGTGTTAATCAGTGAGGCTCCCACAGTGTTCAGTGTTAATCAGTGAGACTCCCATAGGGTTCAGTGTTAATCAGTGAGACTCCCACAGGGTTCAGTGTTAATCAGTGATACTCCCACAGGGTTCAGTGTTAATCAGTGAGACTCCCACAGCGTTCAGTGTTAATCTGTGAGACTCCCACAGGGTTCAGTGTTTATCAGTGAGACTCCCACAGGGTTCAGTGTTAATCATTGAGACTCCCACAGGGTTCAGTGTTAATCAGTGAGACGACCATAGGTTTCAGTGACAATCACTGAGACTCCCATAGGGTTGAGTGTTAATCAGTGAGACTCCCATAGGGTTCAGTGTTAATCAGTGAGGCTCCCACAGGGTTCAGTGTTAATCAGTGAGACTCCCACAGAGTTCAGTGTTAATCAGTGAGACTCCCATAGGGTTCAGTGTTAATCAGTGACACTCCCCTATGGTTCGTGTGTTAATCAGTGAGACTCCCCCAGGGTCCGTGTGTTAATCAGTGAGACTCCCACAGGGTTCAGTGTTAATCAGTGAGACTCCCACAGGGTTCAGTGTTAATCAGTGAGCCTCCCACAGGGTTCAGTGTTAATCAGTGAGACTCCCACAGGGTCCAGTGTAAATCACTGAGGCTCCCACAGGGTTCAGTGTTAATCAGTGAGACTCCCACAGGGTTCAGTGTTAATCAGTGAGACTCCCACAGGGTTCAGTGTTAATCAGTGAGGCTCCCACAGGGTTCAGTGTTAATCAGTGAGACTCCCACAGGGTTCAGGGATAATCAGTGAGACTCCCACAGGGTTCAGTGTTAATCAGTGAGACTCCCACAGGGTTCAGGGATAATCAGTGAGACCCCCACAGGGTTCAGGGATAATCAGTGAGACCCCCACAGGGTTCAGTGTTAATCAGTGAGACTCCCATAGGGTTCACTGTTCATCATTGAGTCTTCCACAGGGTTCAGTGTTAATCAGTGAGACTCCCACAGGGTTCAGTGTTAATCAGTGAGACTCCCATAGGATTCACTGTTAATCAGTGAGACTCCCATAGGGTTCAGTGTTAATCAGTGAGACTCCCATAGGGTTCAGTGTTAATCAGTGAGACTCCCACAGGGTTCAGTGTTAATCAGTGAGACTCCCACAGGGTTCAGTGTTAATCAGTGAGACTCCCACAGGGTTCAGTATTAATCGGTGAGACTCCCACAGGGTTCAGTGTTAATCACTGAAACTCCGACAGGTTTCAGTGTTAATCAGTGAGACTCCCACAGGGTTCAGTTTTAATCAGTGAGACTCCCACAGGGTTCAGTGTTAATCAGTGAGACTCCCACAGGGTTCAGTGTTAATCAGTGAGCCTCTCACAGGGTTCAGTGTTAATCAGTGAGACTCCCACAGCGTTCAGTGTTAATCTGTGAGACTCCCACAGCGTTCAGTGTTAATCTGTGAGACTCCCACAGGGTTCAGTGTTAATCAGTGAGAATCCCATAGGGTTCAGTGTTAATCATTGAGACTCGCATAGGGTTCAGTGTTAATCAGTGAGACTCCCACAGGGTTCAGTGTTAATCAGTGAGACTTCCACAGGGTTCAGTATTAATCAGTGAGACTCCCATAGGGTTCAGTATTAATCAGTAAGACTCCCACAGGGTTCAGTATTAATCAGTGAGACTCCCACAGGGTTCAGTGTTAATCACTGAAACTCCGACAGGTTTCAGTGTTAATCAGTGAGACTCCCATACGGTTCAGTGTTAATCAGTGAGACTCGCATAGGGTTCAGGGTTAATCAGTGAGACTCCCACAGGGTTCAGTGTTAATCAGTGAGGCTCCCACAGTGTTCAGTGTTAATCAGTGAGACTCCCATAGGGTTCAGTGTTAATCAGTGAGACTCCCACAGGGTTCAGTGTTAATCAGTGATACTCCCACAGGGTTCAGTGTTAATCAGTGAGACTCCCACAGCGTTCAGTGTTAATCTGTGAGACTCCCACAGGGTTCAGTGTTTATCAGTGAGACTCCCACAGGGTTCAGTGTTAATCATTGAGACTCCCACAGGGTTCAGTGTTAATCAGTGAGACGACCATAGGTTTCAGTGACAATCACTGAGACTCCCATAGGGTTGAGTGTTAATCAGTGAGACTCCCATAGGGTTCAGTGTTAATCAGTGAGGCTCCCACAGGGTTCAGTGTTAATCAGTGAGACTCCCACAGAGTTCAGTGTTAATCAGTGAGACTCCCATAGGGTTCAGTGTTAATCAGTGACACTCCCCTATGGTTCGTGTGTTAATCAGTGAGACTCCCCCAGGGTCCGTGTGTTAATCAGTGAGACTCCCACAGGGTTCAGTGTTAATCAGTGAGACTCCCACAGGGTTCAGTGTTAATCAGTGAGCCTCCCACAGGGTTCAGTGTTAATCAGTGAGACTCCCACAGGGTCCAGTGTTAATCACTGAGGCTCCCACAGGGTTCAGTGTTAATCAGTGAGACTCCCACAGGGTTCAGTGTTAATCAGTGAGACTCCCACAGGGTTCAGTGTTAATCAGTGAGGCTCCCACAGGGTTCAGTGTTAATCAGTGAGACTCCCACAGGGTTCAGGGATAATCAGTGAGACTCCCACAGGGTTCAGTGTTAATCAGTGAGACTCCCACAGGGTTCAGGGATAATCAGTGAGACCCCCACAGGGTTCAGTGTTAATCAGTGAGACTCCCATAGGGTTCACTGTTCATCATTGAGTCTTCCACAGGGTTCAGTGTTAATCAGTGAGACTCCCACAGGGTTCAGTGTTAATCAGTGAGACTCCCATAGGATTCACTGTTAATCAGTGAGACTCCCATAGGGTTCAGTGTTAATCAGTGAGACTCCCATAGGGTTCAGTGTTAATCAGTGAGACTCCCACAGGGTTCAGTGTTAATCAGTGAGACTCCCACAGGGTTCAGTGTTAATCAGTGAGACTCCCACAGGGTTCAGTATTAATCAGTGAGACTCCCACAGGGTTCAGTGTTAATCACTGAAACTCCGACAGGTTTCAGTGTTAATCAGTGAGACTCCCACAGAGTTCAGTTTTAATCAGTGAGACTCCCACAGGGTTCAGTGTTAATCAGTGAGACTCCCACAGGGTTCAGTGTTAATCAGTGAGACTCCCACAGGGTTCAGTGTTAATCAGTGAGACTCCCACAGGGTTCAGTGTTAATCAGTGAGGCTCCCACAGGGTTCAGTGTTAATCAGTGAGACTCCCACAGGGTTCAGGGATAATCAGTGAGACTCCCACAGGGTTCAGTGTTAATCAGTGAGACTCCCACAGGGTTCAGGGATAATCAGTGAGACCCCCACAGGGTTCAGTGTTAATCAGTGAGACTCCCATAGGGTTCACTGTTCATCATTGAGTCTTCCACAGGGTTCAGTGTTAATCAGTGAGACTCCCACAGGGTTCAGTGTTAATCAGTGAGACTCCCATAGGATTCACTGTTAATCAGTGAGTCTCCCATAGGGTTCAGTGTTAATCAGTGAGACTCCCATAGGGTTCAGTGTTAATCAGTGAGACTCCCACAGGGTTCAGTGTTAATCAGTGAGACTCCCACAGGGTTCAGTGTTAATCAGTGAGACTCCCACAGGGTTCAGTATTAATCAGTGAGACTCCCACAGGGTTCAGTGTTAATCACTGAAACTCCGACAGGTTTCAGTGTTAATCAGTGAGACTCCCACAGGGTTCAGTGTTAATCAGTGAGACTCCCACAGGGTTCAGTGTTAATCAGTGAGACTCCCACAGGGTTCAGTGTTAATCAGTGAGACTCCCACAGGGTTCAGTGTTAATCAGTGAGACTCCCACAGGGTTAAGTGTTAATCAGTGAGACTCCCACAGGGTTCAGTGTTAATCAGTGAGACTCCCATAGGGTTCAGTGTTAATCAGTGAGACTCCCACAGGGATCAGTGTTAATCAGTGAGCCTCTCACAGGGTTCAGTGTTAATCAGTGAGACTCCCACAGCGTTCAGTGTTAATCTGTGAGACTCCCACAGCGTTCAGTGTTAATCTGTGAGACTCCCACAGGGTTCAGTGTTAATCATTGAGATTCCCACAGGGTTCAGTGTTAATCAGTGAGACGACCATAGGTTTCAGTGACAATCACTGAGACTCCCATAGGGTTGAGTGTTAATCAGTGAGACTCCCATAGTGTTCAGTGTTAATCAGTGAGGCTCCCACAAGTTTCAGTGTTAATCAGTGAGACTCCCATAGGGTTCAGTGTTAATCATTGAGACTCGCATAGGGTTCAGTGTTAATCAGTGAGACTCCCACAGGGTTCAGTGTTAATCAGTGAGACTCCCACAGGGTTCAGTATTAATCAGTGAGACTCCCATAGGGTTCAGTGTTAATCAGTGAGACTCCCACAGGGTTCAGTATTAATCAGTGAGACTCCCACAGGGTTCTGTGTTAATCACTGAAACTCCGACAGGTTTCAGTGTTAATCAGTGAGACTCCCATACGGTTCAGTGTTAATCAGTGAGACTCGCATAGGGTTCAGTGTTAATCAGTGAGACTCCCACAGGGTTCAGTGTTAATCAGTGAGGCTCCCACAGGGTTCAGTGTTAATCAGTGAGACTCCCACAGGGTTCAGTGTTAATCAGTGATACTCCCACAGGGTTCAGTGTTAATCAGTGAGACTCCCACAGCGTTCAGTGTTAATCTGTGAGACTCCCACAGGGTTCAGTGTTAATCAGTGAGACTCCCATAGGGTTCAGTGTTAATCAGTGAGACTCCCATAGGGTTCAGTGTTAATCATTGAGACTCGCATAGGGTTCAGTGTTAATCAGTGAGACTCCCACAGGGTTCAGTGTTAATCAGTGAGACTCCCATAGGGTTCAGTGTTAATCAGTGAGACTCCCACAGGGTTCAGTGTTAATCAGTGAGACTCCCACAGGGTTCAGTGTTAATCAGTGAGACTCCCACAGGGTTCAGTATTAATCAGTGAGACTCCCACAGGGTTCAGTGTTAATCACTGAAACTCCGACAGGTTTCAGTGTTAATCAGTGAGACTCCCACAGGGTTCAGTGTTAATCAGTGATACTCCCACAGGGTTCAGTGTTAATCAGTGAGACTCCCACAGGGTTCAGTGTTAATCAGTGAGACTCCCACAGGGTTCAGTGTTAATCAGTGAGACTCCCACAGGGTTAAGTGTTAATCAGTGAGACTCCCACAGGGTTCAGTGTTAATCAGTGAGACTCCCATAGGGTTCAGTGTTAATCAGTGAGACTCCCACAGGGATCAGTGTTAATCAGTGAGCCTCTCACAGGGTTCAGTGTTAATCAGTGAGACTCCCACAGCGTTCAGTGTTAATCTGTGAGACTCCCACAGCGTTCAGTGTTAATCTGTGAGACTCCCACAGGGTTCAGTGTTAATCATTGAGATTCCCACAGGGTTCAGTGTTAATCAGTGAGACGACCATAGGTTTCAGTGACAATCACTGAGACTCCCATAGGGTTGAGTGTTAATCAGTGAGACTCCCATAGTGTTCAGTGTTAATCAGTGAGGCTCCCACAAGTTTCAGTGTTAATCAGTGAGACTCCCATAGGGTTCAGTGTTAATCATTGAGACTCGCATAGGGTTCAGTGTTAATCAGTGAGACTCCCACAGGGTTCAGTGTTAATCAGTGAGACTCCCACAGGGTTCAGTATTAATCAGTGAGACTCCCATAGGGTTCAGTGTTAATCAGTGAGACTCCCACAGGGTTCAGTATTAATCAGTGAGACTCCCACAGGGTTCTGTGTTAATCACTGAAACTCCGACAGGTTTCAGTGTTAATCAGTGAGACTCCCATACGGTTCAGTGTTAATCAGTGAGACTCGCATAGGGTTCAGTGTTAATCAGTGAGACTCCCACAGGGTTCAGTGTTAATCAGTGAGGCTCCCACAGGGTTCAGTGTTAATCAGTGAGACTCCCACAGGGTTCAGTGTTAATCAGTGATACTCCCACAGGGTTCAGTGTTAATCAGTGAGACTCCCACAGCGTTCAGTGTTAATCTGTGAGACTCCCACAGGGTTCAGTGTTAATCAGTGAGACTCCCATAGGGTTCAGTGTTAATCAGTGAGACTCCCATAGGGTTCAGTGTTAATCATTGAGACTCGCATAGGGTTCAGTGTTAATCAGTGAGACTCCCACAGGGTTCAGTGTTAATCAGTGAGACTCCCACAGGGTTCAGTATTAATCAGTGAGACTCCCATAGGGTTCAGTGTTAATCAGTGAGACTCCCACAGGGTTCAGTATTAATCAGTGAGACTCCCACAGGGTTCAGTGTTAATCACTGAAACTCCGACAGGTTTCAGTGTTAATCAGTGAGACTCCCATACGGTTCAGTGTTAATCAGTGAGACTCGCATAGGGTTCAGTGTTAATCAGTGAGACTCGCATAGGGTTCAGTGTTAATCAGTGAGACTCCCACAGGGTTCAGTGTTAATCAGTGAGGCTCCCACAGGGTTCAGTGTTAATCAGTGAGACTCCCACAGGGTTCAGTGTTAATCAGTGATACTCCCACAGGGTTCAGTGTTAATCAGTGAGACTCCCACAGCGTTCAGTGTTAATCTGTGAGACTCCCACAGGGTTCAGTGTTAATCAGTGAGACTCCCATAGGGTTCAGTGTTAATCAGTTAGACTCCCACAGGGATCAGTGTTAATCAGTGAGCCTCTCACAGGGTTCAGTGTTAATCAGTGAGACTCCCACAGCGTTCAGTGTTAATCTGTGAGACTCCCACAGCGTTCAGTGTGAATCTGTGAGACTCCCACAGGATTCAGTGTTAATCAGTGAGACTCCCACAGGGTTCAGTGTTAATCATTGAGACTCCCACAGGGTTCAGTGTTAATCAGTGAGACGACCATAGGTTTCAGTGACAATCACTGAGACTCCCATAGGGTTGAGTGTTAATCAGTGAGACTCCCATAGGGTTCAGTGTTAATCAGTGAGGCTCCCACAAGTTTCAGTGTTAATCAGTGAGACTCCCATAGGTTTCAGTGTTAATCATTGAGACTCGCATAGGGTTCAGTGTTAATCAGTGAGACTCCCACAGGGTTCAGTGTTAATCAGTGATACTCCCACAGGGTTCAGTGTTAATCAGTGAGACTCCCACAGCGTTCAGTGTTAATCTGTGAGACTCCCACAGGGTTCAGTGTTAATCAGTGAGACTCCCACAGGGTTCAGGGATAATCAGTGAGACCCCCACAGGGTTCAGTGTTAATCAGTGAGACTCCCATAGGGTTCACTGTTCATCATTGAGTCTTCCACAGGGTTCAGTGTTAATCAGTGAGACTCCCACAGGGTTCAGTGTTAATCAGTGAGACTCCCATAGGATTCACTTTTAATCAGTGAGACTCCCATAGGGTTCAGTGTTAATCAGTGAGACTCCCATAGGGTTCAGTGTTAATCAGTGAGACTCCCACAGGGTTCAGTGTTAATCAGTGAGACTCCCACAGAGTTCAGTGTTAATCAGTAAGAATCCCATAGGGTTCAGTGTTAATCAGTGACACTCCCCTATGGTTCGTGTGTTAATCAGTGATACTCCCACAGGGTTCAGTGTTAATCAGTGAGACTCCCACAGGGTTCAGTGTTAATCAGTGAGACTCCCACAGGGTTCAGTGTTAATCAGTGAGACTCCCACAGGGTCCAGTGTTAATCACTGAGGCTCCCACAGGGTTCAGTGTTAATCAGTGAGACTCCCACAGGGTTCAGTGTTAATCAGTGAGACTCCCACAGGGTTCAGTGTTAATCAGTGAGGCTCCCACAGGGTTCAGTGTTAATCAGTGAGACTCCCACAGGGTTCAGGGATAATCAGTGAGACTCCCACAGGGTTCAATGTTAATCAGTGAGACTCCCACAGGGTTCAGGGATAATCAGTGAGACTCCCACAGGGTTCAGTGTTAATCAGTGAGACTCCCATAGGGTTCACTGTTCATCATTGAGTCTTCCACAGGGTTCAGTGTTAATCAGTGAGACTCCCACAGGGTTCAGTGTTAATCAGTGAGACTCCCATAGGATTTACTGTTAATCAGTGAGACTCCCATAGGGTTCAGTGTTAATCAGTGAGATTCCCATAGGGTTCAGTGTTAATCAGTGAGACTCACATAGGGTTCGGTGTTAATCAGTGAGACTCCCACATGGTCCAGTGTTAATCATTGAGACTCCCACAGGGTTCAGTGTAAATCAGTGAGACTCCCATAGTGTTCAGTGTTAATCACTGAGACTCCCGTATGGTTCAGTGTTAATCAATGAGACTCCCGTAGGGTTCAGTGTTAATCAGTGAGACTCCCATAGGGTTCAGTGTTAATTATTGAGACTCCCACAGGGTTCAGTGTTAATCAATGAGACTCCCACAGGGTTCAGTATTAATCAGTGAGACTCCCATAGGGTTCAGTGTTAATCAGTGAGACTCCCACAGGGTTCAGTATTAATCAGTGAGACTCCCACAGGGTTCTGTGTTAATCACTGAAACTCCGACAGGTTTCAGTGTTAATCAGTGAGACTCCCATACGGTTCAGTGTTAATCAGTGAGACTCGCATAGGGTTCAGTGTTAATCAGTGAGACTCCCACAGGGTTCAGTGTTAATCAGTGAGGCTCCCACAGGGTTCAGTATTAATCAGTGAGACTCCCACAGGGTTCAGTGTTAATCAGTGATACTCCCACAGGGTTCAGTGTTAATCAGTGAGTCTCCCACAGCGTTCAGTGATAATCTGTGAGACTCCCACAGGGTTCAGTGTTAATCAGTGAGACTCCCATAGGGTTCAGTGTTAATCAGTGAGACTCCCATAGGGTTCAGTGTTAATCATTGAGACTCGCATAGGGTTCAGTGTTAATCAGTGAGACTCCCACAGGGTTCAGTGTTAATCAGTGAGACTCCCACAGGGTTCAGTATTAATCAGTGAGACTCCCATAGGGTTCAGTGTTAATCAGTGAGACTCCCACAGGGTTCAGTATTAATCAGTGAGACTCCCACAGGGTTCAGTGTTAATCACTGAAACTCCGACAGGTTTCAGTGTTAATCAGTGAGACTCCCATACGGTTCAGTGTTAATCAGTGAGACTCGCATAGGGTTCAGTGTTAATCAGTGAGACTCCCACAGGGTTCAGTGTTAATCAGTGAGGCTCCCACAGGGTTCAGTGTTAATCAGTGAGACTCCCACAGGGTTCAGTGTTAATCAGTGATACTCCCACAGGGTTCAGTGTTAATCAGTGAGACTCCCACAGCGTTCAGTGTTAATCTGTGAGACTCCCACAGGGTTCAGTGTTAATCAGTGAGACTCCCATAGGGTTCAGTGTTAATCAGTTAGACTCCCACAGGGATCAGTGTTAATCAGTGAGCCTCTCACAGGGTTCAGTGTTAATCAGTGAGACTCCCACAGCGTTCAGTGTTAATCTGTGAGACTCCCACAGCGTTCAGTGTTAATCTGTGAGACTCCCACAGGATTCAGTGTTAATCAGTGAGACTCCCACAGGGTTCAGTGTTAATCATTGAGACTCCCACAGGGTTCAGTGTTAATCAGTGAGACGACCATAGGTTTCAGTGACAATCACTGAGACTCCCATAGGGTTGAGTGTTAATCAGTGAGACTCCCATAGGGTTCAGTGTTAATCAGTGAGGCTCCCACAAGTTTCAGTGTTAATCAGTGAGACTCCCATAGGTTTCAGTGTTAATCATTGAGACTCGCATAGGGTTCAGTGTTAATCAGTGAGACTCCCACAGGGTTCAGTGTTAATCAGTGATACTCCCACAGGGTTCAGTGTTAATCAGTGAGACTCCCACAGCATTCAGTGTTAATCTGTGAGACTCCCACAGGGTTCAGTGTTAATCAGTGAGACTCCCACAGGGTTCAGGGATAATCAGTGAGACCCCCACAGGGTTCAGTGTTAATCAGTGAGACTCCCATAGGGTTCACTGTTCATCATTGAGTCTTCCACAGGGTTCAGTGTTAATCAGTGAGACTCCCACAGGGTTCAGTGTTAATCAGTGAGACTCCCATAGGATTCACTGTTAATCAGTGAGACTCCCATAGGGTTCAGTGTTAATCAGTGAGACTCCCATAGGGTTCAGTGTTAATCAGTGAGACTCCCACAGGGTTCAGTGTTAATCAGTGAGACTCCTACAGAGTTCAGTGTTAATCAGTAAGAATCCCATAGGGTTCAGTGTTAATCAGTGACACTCCCCTATGGTTCGTGTGTTAATCAGTGAGACTCCCACAGGGTTCAGTGTTAATCAGTGAGACTCCCACAGGGTTCAGTGTTAATCAGTGAGACTCCCACAGGGTTCAGTGTTAATCAGTGAGACTCCCACAGGGTCCAGTGTTAATCACTGAGGCTCCCACAGGGTTCAGTGTTAATCAGTGAGACTCCCACAGGGTTCAGTGTTAATCAGTGAGACTCCCACAGGGTTCAGTGTTAATCAGTGAGGCTCCCACAGGGTTCAGTGTTAATCAGTGAGACTCCCACAGGGTTCAGGGATAATCAGTGAGACTCCCACAGGGTTCAGTGTTAATCAGTGAGACTCCCACAGGGTTCAGGGATAATCAGTGAGACTCCCACAGGGTTCAGTGTTAATCAGTGAGACTCCCATAGGGTTCACTGTTCATCATTGAGTCCTCCACAGGGTTCAGTGTTAATCAGTGAGACTCCCACAGGGTTCAGTGTTAATCAGTGAGACTCCCATAGGATTTACTGTTAATCAGTGAGACTCCCATAGGGTTCAGTGTTAATCAGTGAGACTCCCATAGGGTTCAGTGTTAATCAGTGAGACTCCCATAGGGTTCGGTGTTAATCAGTGAGACTCCCACATGGTCCAGTGTTAATCATTGAGACTCCCACAGGGTTCAGTGTAAATCAGTGAGACTCCCATAGTGTTCAGTGTTAATCACTGAGACTCCCGTATGGTTCAGTGTTAATCAATGAGACTCCCGTAGGGTTCAGTGTTAATCAGTGAGACTCCCATAGGGTTCAGTGTTAATTATTGAGACTCCCATAGGGTTCAGTGTTAATCAGTGAGACTCCCATAGGTTTCAGTGTTATTCAGTGAGACTCCCACAGGTATCAGTGTTAATCAATGAGACTCCCACAGGGTTCAGTGTTAATCAGTGAGACTCCCATAGGGTTCAGTGTTAATCAGTGTGACTCCCATAGGGTTCAGTGTTAATAAGTGAGACTCCCACAGGGTTCAGTGTTAATCAGTGAGACTCCCACAGGGTTCAGTATTAATCAGTGAGACTCCCACAGGGTTCAGTGTTAATCACTGAAACTCCGACAGGTTTCAGTGTTAATCAGTGAGACTCCCACAGGGTTCAGTGTTAATCAGTGAGAATCCCACAGGGTTCAGTGTTAATCAGTGAGACTCCCACAGGGTTCAGTGTTAATCACTGAAACTCCGACAGGTTTCAGTGTTAATCAGTGAGACTCCCACAGGGTTCAGTGTTAATCAGTGAGACTCCCACAGGGTTCAGTGTTAATCAGTGAGACTCCCACAGGGTTCAGTGTTAATCAGTGAGACTCCCACAGGGTTCAGTGTTAATCAGTGAGACTCCCACAGGGTTCAGTGTTAATCAGTGAGACTCCCACAGGGTTCAGTGTTAATCAGTGAGACTCCCATAGGGTTCAGTGTTAATCAGTGAGACTCCCACAGGGATCAGTGTTAATCAGTGAGCCTCTCACAGGGTTCAGTGTTAATCAGTGAGACTCCCACAGCGTTCAGTGTTAATCTGTGAGACTCCCACAGCGTTCAGTGTTAATCTGTGAGACTCGCATAGGGTTCAGTGTTAATCAGTGAGACTCCCACAGGGTTCAGTGTTAATCAGTGAGACTTCCACAGGGTTCAGTATTAATCAGTGAGACTCCCATAGGGTTCAGTGTTAATCAGTGAGACTCCCACAGGGTTCAGTATTAATCAGTGAGACTCCCACAGGGTTCAGTGTTAATCACTGAAACTCCGACAGGTTTCAGTGTTAATCAGTGAGACTCCCATACGGTTCAGTGTTAATCAGTGAGACTCGCATAGGGTTCAGTGTTAATCAGTGAGACTCCCACAGGGTTCAGTGTTAATCAGTGAGGCTCCCACAGTGTTCAGTGTTAATCAGTGAGACTCCCATAGGGTTCAGTGTTAATCAGTGAGACTCCCACAGGGTTCAGTGTTAATCAGTGATACTCCCACAGGGTTCAGTGTTAATCAGTGAGACTCCCACAGCGTTCAGTGTTAATCTGTGAGACTCCCACAGGGTTCAGTGTTTATCAGTGAGACTCCCACAGGGTTCAGTGTTAATCAGTGAGGCTCCCACAGGGTTCAGTGTTAATCATTGAGACTCCCACAGGGTTCAGTGTTAATCAGTGAGACGACCATAGGTTTCAGTGACAATCACTGAGACTCCCATAGGGTTGAGTGTTAATCAGTGAGACTCCCATAGGGTTCAGTGTTAATCAGTGAGGCTCCCACAGGGTTCAGTGTTAATCAGTGAGACTCCCACAGAGTTCAGTGTTAATCAGTGAGACTCCCATAGGGTTCAGTGTTAATCAGTGACACTCCCCTATGGTTCGTGTGTTAATCAGTGAGACTCCCCCAGGGTCCGTGTGTTAATCAGTGAGACTCCCACAGGGTTCAGTGTTAATCAGTGAGACTCCCACAGGGTTCAGTGTTAATCAGTGAGCCTCCCACAGGGTTCAGTGTTAATCAGTGAGACTCCCACAGGGTCCAGTGTTAATCACTGAGGCTCCCACAGGGTTCAGTGTTAATCAGTGAGACTCCCACAGGGTTCAGTGTTAATCAGTGAGACTCCCACAGGGTTCAGTGTTAATCAGTGAGGCTCCCACAGGGTTCAGTGTTAATCAGTGAGACTCCCACAGGGTTCAGGGATAATCAGTGAGACTCCCACAGGGTTCAGTGTTAATCAGTGAGACTCCCACAGGGTTCAGGGATAATCAGTGAGACCCCCACAGGGTTCAGTGTTAATCAGTGAGACTCCCATAGGGTTCACTGTTCATCATTGAGTCTTCCACAGGGTTCAGTGTTAATCAGTGAGACTCCCACAGGGTTCAGTGTTAATCAGTGAGACTCCCATAGGATTCACTGTTAATCAGTGAGACTCCCATAGGGTTCAGTGTTAATCAGTGAGACTCCCATAGGGTTCAGTGTTAATCAGTGAGACTCCCACAGGGTTCAGTGTTAATCAGTGAGACTCCCACAGGGTTCAGTGTTAGTCAGTGAGACTCCCACAGGGTTCAGTATTAATCAGTGAGACTCCCACAGGGTTCAGTGTTAATCACTGAAACTCCGACAGGTTTCAGTGTTAATCAGTGAGACTCCCACAGGGTTCAGTTTTAATCAGTGAGACTCCCACAGGGTTCAGTGTTAATCAGTGAGACTCCCACAGGGTTCAGTGTTAATCATTGAGCCTCTCACAGGGTTCAGTGTTAATCAGTGAGACTCCCACAGCGTTCAGTGTTAATCTGTGAGACTCCCACAGCGTTCAGTGTTAATCTGCGAGACTCCCACAGGGTTCAGTGTTAATCAGTGAGACTCCCATAGGGTTCAGTGTTAATCATTGAGACTCGCATAGGGTTCAGTGTTAATCAGTGAGACTCCCACAGGGTTCAGTGTTAATCAGTGAGACTTCCACAGGGTTCAGTATTAATCAGTGAGACTTCCACAGGGTTCAGTATTAATCAGTGAGACTCCCATAGGGTTCAGTGTTAATCAGTGAGACTCCCACAGGGTTCAGTATTAATCAGTGAGACTCCCACAGGGTTCAGTGTTAATCACTGAAACTCCGACAGGTTTCAGTGTTAATCAGTGAGACTCCCATACGGTTCAGTGTTAATCAGTGAGACTCGCATAGGGTTCAGTGTTAATCAGTGAGACTCCCACAGGGTTCAGTGTTAATCAGTGAGGCTCCCACAGTGTTCAGTGTTAATCAGTGAGACTCCCATAGGGTTCAGTGTTAATCAGTGAGACTCCCACAGGGTTCAGTGTTAATCAGTGATACTCCCACAGGGTTCAGTGTTAATCAGTGAGACTCCCACAGCGTTCAGTGTTAATCTGTGAGACTCCCACAGGGTTCAGTGTTTATCAGTGAGACTCCCACAGGGTTCAGTGTTAATCATTGAGACTCCCACAGGGTTCAGTGTTAATCAGTGAGACGACCATAGGTTTCAGTGACAATCACTGAGACTCCCATAGGGTTGAGTGTTAATCAGTGAGACTCCCATAGGGTTCAGTGATAATCAGTGAGGCTCCCACAGGGTTCAGTGTTAATCAGTGAGACTCCCACAGAGTTCAGTGTTAATCAGTGAGATTCCGATAGGGTTCAGTGTTAATCAGTGACACTCCCCTATGGTTCGTGTGTTAATCAGTGAGACTCCCACAGGGTTCAGTGTTAATCAGTGAGACTCCCACAGGGTTCAGTGTTAATCAGTGAGCCTCCCACAGGGTTCAGTGTTAATCAGTGAGACTCCCACAGGGTCCAGTGTTAATCACTGAGACTCCCACAGGGTTCAGTGTTAATCAGTGAGACTCCCACAGGGTTCAGTGTTAATCAGTGAGACTCCCACAGGGTTCAGTGTTAATCAGTGAGGCTCCCACAGGGTTCAGTGTTAATCAGTGAGACTCCCACAGGGTTCAGGGATAATCAGTGAGACTCCCACAGGGTTCAGTGTTAATCAGTGAGACTCCCACAGGGTTCAGGGATAATCAGTGAGACCCCCACAGGGTTCAGTGTTAATCAGTAAGACTCCCATAGGGTTCACTGTTCATCATTGAGTCTTCCACAGGGTTCAGTGTTAATCAGTGAGACTCCCACAGGGTTCAGTGTTAATCAGTGAGACTCCCATAGGATTCACTGTTAATCAGTGAGACTCCCATAGGGTTCAGTGTTAATCAGTGAGACTCCCATAGGGTTCAGTGTTAATCAGTGAGACTCCCACAGGGTTCATTGTTAATCAGTGAGACTCCCACAGGGTTCAGTGTTAATCAGTGAGACTCCCACAGGGTTCAGTATTAATCAGTGAGACTCCCACAGGGTTCAGTGTTAATCACTGAAACTCCGACAGGTTTCAGTGTTAATCAGTGAGACTCCCACAGGGTTCAGTTTTAATCAGTGAGACTCCCACAGGGTTCAGTGTTAATCAGTGAGACTCCCACAGGGTTCAGTGTTAATCAGTGAGCCTCTCACAGGGTTCAGTGTTAATCAGTGAGACTCCCACAGCGTTCAGTGTTAATCTGTGAGACTCCCACAGCGTTCAGTGTTAATCTGTGAGACTCCCACAGGGTTCAGTGTTAATCAGTGAGACTCCCATAGGGTTCAGTGTTAATCATTGAGACTCGCATAGGGTTCAGTGTTAATCAGTGAGACTCCCACAGGGTTCAGTGTTAATCAGTGAGACTTCCACAGGGTTCAGTATTAATCAGTGAGACTCCCATAGGGTTCAGTGTTAATCAGTGAGACTCCCACAGGGTTCAGTATTAATCAGTGAGACTCCCACAGGGTTCAGTGTTAATCACTGAAACTCCGACAGGTTTCAGTGTTAATCAGTGAGACTCCCATATGGTTCAGTGTTAATCAGTGAGACTCGCATAGGGTTCAGTGTTAATCAGTGAGACTCCCACAGGGTTCAGTGTTAATCAGTGAGGCTCCCACAGTGTTCAGTGTTAATCAGTGAGACTCCCATAGGGTTCAGTGTTAATCAGTGAGACTCCCACAGGGTTCAGTGTTAATCAGTGATACTCCCACAGGGTTCAGTGTTAATCAGTGAGACTCCCACAGCGTTCAGTGTTAATCTGTGAGACTCCCACAGGGTTCAGTGTTTATCAGTGAGACTCCCACAGGGTTCAGTGTTAATCATTGAGACTCCTACAGGGTTCAGTGTTAATCAGTGAGACGACCATAGGTTTCAGTGACAATCACTGAGACTCCCATAGGGTTGAGTGTTAATCAGTGAGACTCCCATAGGGTTCAGTGTTAATCAGTGAGGCTCCCACAGGGTTCAGTGTTAATCAGTGAGACTCCCACAGAGTTCAGTGTTAATCAGTGAGACTCCCATAGGATTCACTGTTAATCAGTGAGACTCCCATAGGGTTCAGTGTTAATCAGTGAGACTCCCATAGGGTTCAGTGTTAATCAGTGAGACTCCCACAGGGTTCAGTGTTAATCAGTGAGACTCCCACAGGGTTCAGTGTTAATCAGTGAGACTCCCACAGGGTTCAGTATTAATCAGTGAGACTCCCACAGGGTTCAGTGTTAATCACTGAAACTCCGACAGGTTTCAGTGTTAATCAGTGAGACTCCCACAGGGTTCAGTTTTAATCAGTGAGACTCCCACAGGGTTCAGTGTTAATCAGTGAGACTCCCACAGGGTTCAGTGTTAATCAGTGAGCCTCTCACAGGGTTCAGTGTTAATCAGTGAGACTCCCACAGCGTTCAGTGTTAATCTGTGAGACTCCCACAGCGTTCAGTGTTAATCTGTGAGACTCCCACAGGGTTCAGTGTTAATCAGTGAGACTCCCATAGGGTTCAGTGTTAATCATTGAGACTCGCATAGGGTTCAGTGTTAATCAGTGAGACTCCCACAGGGTTCAGTGTTAATCAGTGAGACTTCCACAGGGTTCAGTATTAATCAGTGAGACTCCCATAGGGTTCAGTGTTAATCAGTGAGACTCCCACAGGGTTCAGTATTAATCAGTGAGACTCCCACAGGGTTCAGTGTTAATCACTGAAACTCCGACAGGTTTCAGTGTTAATCAGTGAGACTCCCATACGGTTCAGTGTTAATCAGTGAGACTCGCATAGGGTTCAGTGTTAATCAGTGAGACTCCCACAGGGTTCAGTGTTAATCAGTGAGGCTCCCACAGTGTTCAGTGTTAATCAGTGAGACTCCCATAGGGTTCAGTGTTAATCAGTGAGACTCCCACAGGGTTCAGTGTTAATCAGTGATACTCCCACAGGGTTCAGTGTTAATCAGTGAGACTCCCACAGCGTTCAGTGTTAATCTGTGAGACTCCCACAGGGTTCAGTGTTTATCAGTGAGACTCCCACAGGGTTCAGTGTTAATCATTGAGACTCCCACAGGGTTCAGTGTTAATCAGTGAGACGACCATAGGTTTCAGTGACAATCACTGAGACTCCCATAGGGTTGAGTGTTAATCAGTGAGACTCCCATAGGGTTCAGTGTTAATCAGTGAGGCTCCCACAGGGTTCAGTGTTAATCAGTGAGACTCCCACAGAGTTCAGTGTTAATCAGTGAGACTCCCATAGGGTTCAGTGTTAATCAGTGACACTCCCCTATGGTTCGTGTGTTAATCAGTGAGACTCCCCCAGGGTCCGTGTGTTAATCAGTGAGACTCCCACAGGGTTCAGTGTTAATCAGTGAGACTCCCACAGGGTTCAGTGTTAATCAGTGAGGCTCCCACAGGGTTCAGTGTTAATCAGTGAGACTCCCACAGGGTTCAGGGATAATCAGTGAGACTCCCACAGGGTTCAGTGTTAATCAGTGAGACTCCCACAGGGTTCAGGGATAATCAGTGAGACTCCCACAGGGTTCAGTGTTAATCAGTGAGACGCCCACAGGGTCCAGTGTTAATCACTGAGGCTCCCACAGGGTTCAGTTTTAATCAGTGAGACTCCCACAGGGTTCAGTGTTAATCAGTGAGACTCCCACAGGGTTCAGTGTTAATCAGTGAGGCTCCCACAGGGTTCAGTGTTAATCAGTGAGACTCCCACAGGGTTCAGGGATAATCAGTGAGACTCCCACAGGGTTCAGTGTTAATCAGTGAGACTCCCACAGGGTTCAGGGATAATCAGTGAGACCCCCACAGGGTTCAGTGTTAATCAGTGAGACTCCCATAGGGTTCACTGTTCATCATTGAGTCTTCCACAGGGTTCAGTGTTAATCAGTGAGACTCCCACAGCGTTCAGTGTTAATCTGTGAGACTCCCACAGCGTTCAGTGTTAATCTGTGAGACTCCCACAGGGTTCAGTGTTAATCAGTGAGACTCCCATAGGGTTCAGTGTTAATCATTGAGACTCGCATAGGGTTCAGTGTTAATCAGTGAGACTCCCACAGGGTTCAGTGTTAATCATTGAGACTCCCACAGGGTTCAGTGTTAATCAGTGAGACGACCATAGGTTTCAGTGACAATCACTGAGACTCCCATAGGGTTGAGTGTTAATCAGTGAGACTCCCATAGGGTTCAGTGATAATCAGTGAGGCTCCCACAGGGTTCAGTGTTAATCAGTGAGACTCCCACAGAGTTCAGTGTTAATCAGTGAGATTCCGATAGGGTTCAGTGTTAATCAGTGACACTCCCCTATGGTTCGTGTGTTAATCAGTGAGACTCCCACAGGGTTCAGTGTTAATCAGTGAGACTCCCACAGGGTTCAGTGTTAATCAGTGAGCCTCCCACAGGGTTCAGTGTTAATCAGTGAGACTCCCACAGGGTCCAGTGTTAATCACTGAGGCTCCCACAGGGTTCAGTGTTAATCAGTGAGACTCCCACAGGGTTCAGTGTTAATCAGTGAGACTCCCACAGGGTTCAGTGTTAATCAGTGAGGCTCCCACAGGGTTCAGTGTTAATCAGTGAGACTCCCACAGGGTTCAGGGATAATCAGTGAGACTCCCACAGGGTTCAGTGTTAATCAGTGAGACTCCCACAGGGTTCAGGGATAATCAGTGAGACCCCCACAGGGTTCAGTGTTAATCAGTAAGACTCCCATAGGGTTCACTGTTCATCATTGAGTCTTCCACAGGGTTCAGTGTTAATCAGTGAGACTCCCACAGGGTTCAGTGTTAATCAGTGAGACTCCCATAGGATTCACTGTTAATCAGTGAGACTCCCATAGGGTTCAGTGTTAATCAGTGAGACTCCCATAGGGTTCAGTGTTAATCAGTGAGACTCCCACAGGGTTCAGTGTTAATCAGTGAGACTCCCACAGGGTTCAGTGTTAATCAGTGAGACTCCCACAGGGTTCAGTATTAATCAGTGAGACTCCCACAGGGTTCAGTGTTAATCACTGAAACTCCGACAGGTTTCAGTGTTAATCAGTGAGACTCCCACAGGGTTCAGTTTTAATCAGTGAGACTCCCACAGGGTTCAGTGTTAATCAGTGAGACTCCCACAGGGTTCAGTGTTAATCAGTGAGCCTCTCACAGGGTTCAGTGTTAATCAGTGAGACTCCCACAGCGTTCAGTGTTAATCTGTGAGACTCCCACAGCGTTCAGTGTTAATCTGTGAGACTCCCACAGGGTTCAGTGTTAATCAGTGAGACTCCCATAGGGTTCAGTGTTAATCATTGAGACTCGCATAGGGTTCAGTGTTAATCAGTGAGACTCCCACAGGGTTCAGTGTTAATCAGTGAGACTTCCACAGGGTTCAGTATTAATCAGTGAGACTCCCATAGGGTTCAGTGTTAATCAGTGAGACTCCCACAGGGTTCAGTATTAATCAGTGAGACTCCCACAGGGTTCAGTGTTAATCACTGAAACTCCGACAGGTTTCAGTGTTAATCAGTGAGACTCCCATACGGTTCAGTGTTAATCAGTGAGACTCGCATAGGGTTCAGTGTTAATCAGTGAGACTCCCACAGGGTTCAGTGTTAATCAGTGAGGCTCCCACAGTGTTCAGTGTTAATCAGTGAGACTCCCATAGGGTTCAGTGTTAATCAGTGAGACTCCCACAGGGTTCAGTGTTAATCAGTGATACTCCCACAGGGTTCAGTGTTAATCAGTGAGACTCCCACAGCGTTCAGTGTTAATCTGTGAGACTCCCACAGGGTTCAGTGTTTATCAGTGAGACTCCCACAGGGTTCAGTGTTAATCATTGAGACTCCCACAGGGTTCAGTGTTAATCAGTGAGACGACCATAGGTTTCAGTGACAATCACTGAGACTCCCATAGGGTTGAGTGTTAATCAGTGAGACTCCCATAGGGTTCAGTGTTAATCAGTGAGGCTCCCACAGGGTTCAGTGTTAATCAGTGAGACTCCCACAGAGTTCAGTGTTAATCAGTGAGACTCCCATAGGATTCACTGTTAATCAGTGAGACTCCCATAGGGTTCAGTGTTAATCAGTGAGACTCCCATAGGGTTCAGTGTTAATCAGTGAGACTCCCACAGGGTTCAGTGTTAATCAGTGAGACTCCCACAGGGTTCAGTGTTAATCAGTGAGACTCCCACAGGGTTCAGTATTAATCAGTGAGACTCCCACAGGGTTCAGTGTTAATCACTGAAACTCCGACAGGTTTCAGTGTTAATCAGTGAGACTCCCACAGGGTTCAGTTTTAATCAGTGAGACTCCCACAGGGTTCAGTGTTAATCAGTGAGACTCCCACAGGGTTCAGTGTTAATCAGTGAGCCTCTCACAGGGTTCAGTGTTAATCAGTGAGACTCCCACAGCATTCAGTGTTAATCTGTGAGACTCCCACAGCGTTCAGTGTTAATCTGTGAGACTCCCACAGGGTTCAGTGTTAATCAGTGAGACTCCCATAGGGTTCAGTGTTAATCATTGAGACTCGCATAGGGTTCAGTGTTAATCAGTGAGACTCCCACAGGGTTCAGTGTTAATCAGTGAGACTTCCACAGGGTTCAGTATTAATCAGTGAGACTCCCATAGGGTTCAGTGTTAATCAGTGAGACTCCCACAGGGTTCAGTATTAATCAGTGAGACTCCCACAGGGTTCAGTGTTAATCACTGAAACTCCGACAGGTTTCAGTGTTAATCAGTGAGACTCCCATACGGTTCAGTGTTAATCAGTGAGACTCGCATAGGGTTCAGTGTTAATCAGTGAGACTCCCACAGGGTTCAGTGTTAATCAGTGAGGCTCCCACAGTGTTCAGTGTTAATCAGTGAGACTCCCATAGGGTTCAGTGTTAATCAGTGAGACTCCCACAGGGTTCAGTGTTAATCAGTGATACTCCCACAGGGTTCAGTGTTAATCAGTGAGACTCCCACAGCGTTCAGTGTTAATCTGTGAGACTCCCACAGGGTTCAGTGTTTATCAGTGAGACTCCCACAGGGTTCAGTGTTAATCATTGAGACTCCCACAGGGTTCAGTGTTAATCAGTGAGACGACCATAGGTTTCAGTGACAATCACTGAGACTCCCATAGGGTTGAGTGTTAATCAGTGAGACTCCCATAGGGTTCAGTGTTAATCAGTGAGGCTCCCACAGGGTTCAGTGTTAATCAGTGAGACTCCCACAGAGTTCAGTGTTAATCAGTGAGACTCCCATAGGGTTCAGTGTTAATCAGTGACACTCCCCTATGGTTCGTGTGTTAATCAGTGAGACTCCCCCAGGGTCCGTGTGTTAATCAGTGAGACTCCCACAGGGTTCAGTGTTAATCAGTGAGACTCCCACAGGGTTCAGTGTTAATCAGTGAGGCTCCCACAGGGTTCAGTGTTAATCAGTGAGACTCCCACAGGGTTCAGGGATAATCAGTGAGACTCCCACAGGGTTCAGTGTTAATCAGTGAGACTCCCACAGGGTTCAGGGATAATCAGTGAGACTCCCACACGGTTCAGTGTTAATCAGTGAGACGCCCACAGGGTCCAGTGTTAATCACTGAGGCTCCCACAGGGTTCAGTTTTAATCAGTGAGACTCCCACAGGGTTCAGTGTTAATCAGTGAGACTCCCACAGGGTTCAGTGTTAATCAGTGAGGCTCCCACAGGGTTCAGTGTTAATCAGTGAGACTCCCACAGGGTTCAGGGATAATCAGTGAGACTCCCACAGGGTTCAGTGTTAATCAGTGAGACTCCCACAGGGTTCAGGGATAATCAGTGAGACCCCCACAGGGTTCAGTGTTAATCAGTGAGACTCCCATAGGGTTCACTGTTCATCATTGAGTCTTCCACAGGGTTCAGTGTTAATCAGTGAGACTCCCACAGCGTTCAGTGTTAATCTGTGAGACTCCCACAGCGTTCAGTGTTAATCTGTGAGACTCCCACAGGGTTCAGTGTTAATCAGTGAGACTCCCACAGGGTTCAGTGTTAATCAGTGAGACTTCCACAGGGTTCAGTATTAATCAGTGAGACTCCCATAGGGTTCAGTGTTAATCAGTGAGACTCCCACAGGGTTCAGTATTAATCAGTGAGACTCCCACAGGGTTCAGTGTTAATCACTGAAACTCCGACAGGTTTCAGTGTTAATCAGTGAGACTCCCATACGGTTCAGTGTTAATCAGTGAGACTCGCATAGGGTTCAGTGTTAATCAGTGAGACTCCCACAGGGTTCAGTGTTAATCAGTGAGGCTCCCACAGTGTTCAGTGTTAATCAGTGAGACTCCCATAGGGTTCAGTGTTAATCAGTGAGACTCCCACAGGGTTCAGTGTTAATCAGTGATACTCCCACAGGGTTCAGTGTTAATCAGTGAGACTCCCACAGCGTTCAGTGTTAATCTGTGAGACTCCCACAGGGTTCAGTGTTTATCAGTGAGACTCCCACAGGGTTCAGTGTTAATCATTGAGACTCCCACAGGGTTCAGTGTTAATCAGTGAGACGACCATAGGTTTCAGTGACAATCACTGAGACTCCCATAGGGTTGAGTGTTAATCAGTGAGACTCCCATAGGGTTCAGTGTTAATCAGTGAGGCTCCCACAGGGTTCAGTGTTAATCAGTGAGACTCCCACAGAGTTCAGTGTTAATCAGTGAGACTCCCATAGGGTTCAGTGTTAATCAGTGACACTCCCCTATGGTTCGTGTGTTAATCAGTGAGACTCCCCCAGGGTCCGTGTGTTAATCAGTGAGACTCCCACAGGGTTCAGTGTTAATCAGTGAGACTCCCACAGGGTTCTGTGTTAATCAGTGAGGCTCCCACAGGGTTCAGTGTTAATCAGTGAGACTCCCACAGGGTTCAGGGATAATTAGTGAGACTCCCACAGGGTTCAGTGTTAATCAGTGAGACTCCCACAGGGTTCAGGGATAATCAGTGAGACTCCCACAGGGTTCAGTGTTAATCAGTGAGACGCCCACAGGGTCCAGTGTTAATCACTGAGGCTCCCACAGGGTTCAGTTTTAATCAGTGAGACTCCCACAGGGTTCAGTGTTAATCAGTGAGACTCCCACAGGGTTCAGTGTTAATCAGTGAGGCTCCCACAGGGTTCAGTGTTAATCAGTGAGACTCCCACAGGGTTCAGGGATAATCAGTGAGACTCCCACAGGGTTCAGTGTTAATCAGTGAGACTCCCACAGGGTTCAGGGATAATCAGTGAGACCCCCACAGGGTTCAGTGTTAATCAGTGAGACTCCCATAGGGTTCACTGTTCATCATTGAGTCTTCCACAGGGTTCAGTGTTAATCAGTGAGACTCCCACAGGGTTCAGTGTTAATCAGTGAGACTCCCATAGGATTCACTGTTAATCAGTGAGACTCCCATAGGGTTCAGTGTTAATCAGTGAGACTCCCATAGGGTTCAGTGTTAATCAGTGAGACTCCCACAGGGTTCAGTGTTAATCAGTGAGACTCCCACAGGGTTCAGTGTTAATCAGTGAGACTCCCACAGGGTTCAGTATTAATCAGTGAGACTCCCACAGGGTTCAGTGTTAATCACTGAAACTCCGACAGGTTTCAGTGTTAATCAGTGAGACTCCCACAGGGTTCAGTTTTAATCAGTGAGACTCCCACAGGGTTCAGTGTTAATCAGTGAGACTCCCACAGGGTTCAGTGTTAATCAGTGAGACTCCCACAGGGTTCAGTGTTAATCAGTGAGACTCCCACAGGGTTCAGTGTTAATCAGTGAGGCTCCCACAGGGTTCAGTGTTAATCAGTGAGCCTCCCACAGGGTTCAGGGATAATCAGTGAGACTCCCACAGGGTTCAGTGTTAATCAGTGAGACTCCCACAGGGTTCAGGGATAATCAGTGAGACCCCCACAGGGTTCAGTGTTAATCAGTGAGACTCCCATAGGGTTCACTGTTCATCATTGAGTCTTCCACAGGGTTCAGTGTTAATCAGTGAGACTCCCACAGGGTTAAGTGTTAATCAGTGAGACTCCCATAGGATTCACTGTTAATCAGTGAGACTCCCATAGGGTTCAGTGTTAATCAGTGAGACTCCCATAGGGTTCAGTGTTAATCAGTGAGACTCCCACAGGGTTCAGTGTTAATCAGTGAGACTCCCACAGGGTTCAGTGTTAATCAGTGAGACTCCCACAGGGTTCAGTATTAATCAGTGAGACTCCCACAGGGTTCAGTGTTAATCACTGAAACTCCGACAGGTTTCAGTGTTAATCAGTGAGACTCCCACAGGGTTCAGTGTTAATCAGTGAGACTCCCACAGGGTTCAGTGTTAATCAGTGAGACTCCCACAGGGTTCAGTGTTAATCAGTGAGACTCCCACAGGGTTCAGTGTTAATCAGTGAGACTCCCACAGGGTTCAGTGTTAATCAGTGAGACTCCCTCAGGGTTCAGTGTTAATCAGTGAGACTCCCATAGGGTTCAGTGTTAATCAGTGAGACTCCCACAGGGATCAATGTTAATCAGTGAGCCTCTCACAGGGTTCAGTGTTAATCAGTGAGACTCCCACAGCGTTCAGTGTTAATCTGTGAGACTCCCACAGCGTTCAGTGTTAATCTGTGAGACTCCCACAGGGTTCAGTGTTAATCATTGAGACTCCCACAGGGTTCAGTGTTAATCAGTGAGACGACCATAGGTTTCAGTGACAATCACTGAGACTCCCATAGGGTTGAGTGTTAATCAGTGAGACTCCCATAGTGTTCAGTGTTAATCAGTGAGGCTCCCACAAGTTTCAGTGTTAATCAGTGAGACTCCCATAGGGTTCAGTGTTAATCATTGAGACTCGCATAGGGTTCAGTGTTAATCAGTGAGACTCCCACAGGGTTCAGTGTTAATCAGTGAGACTCCCACAGGGTTCAGTATTAATCAGTGAGACTCCCATAGGGTTCAGTGTTAATCAGTGAGACTCCCACAGGGTTCAGTATTAATCAGTGAGACTCCCACAGGGTTCTGTGTTAATCACTGAAACTCCGACAGGTTTCAGTGTTAATCAGTGAGACTCCCATACGGTTCAGTGTTAATCAGTGAGACTCGCATAGGGTTCAGTGTTAATCAGTGAGACTCCCACAGGGTTCAGTGTTAATCAGTGAGGCTCCCACAGGGTTCAGTGTTAATCAGTGAGACTCCCACAGGGTTCAGTGTTAATCAGTGATACTCCCACAGGGTTCAGTGTTAATCAGTGAGACTCCCACAGCGTTCAGTGTTAATCTGTGAGACTCCCACAGGGTTCAGTGTTAATCAGTGAGACTCCCATAGGGTTCAGTGTTAATCAGTGAGACTCCCATAGGGTTCAGTGTTAATCATTGAGACTCGCATAGGGTTCAGTGTTAATCAGTGAGACTCCCACAGGGTTCAGTGTTAATCAGTGAGACTCCCACAGGGTTCAGTATTAATCAGTGAGACTCCCATAGGGTTCAGTGTTAATCAGTGAGACTCCCACAGGGTTCAGTATTAATCAGTGAGACTCCCACAGGGTTCAGTGTTAATCACTGAAACTCCGACAGGTTTCAGTGTTAATCAGTGAGACTCCCATACGGTTCAGTGTTAATCAGTGAGACTCGCATAGGGTTCAGTGTTAATCAGTGAGACTCCCACAGGGTTCAGTGTTAATCAGTGAGGCTCCCACAGGGTTCAGTGTTAATCAGTGAGACTCCCACAGGGTTCAGTGTTAATCAGTGATACTCCCACAGGGTTCAGTGTTAATCAGTGAGACTCCCACAGCGTTCAGTGTTAATCTGTGAGACTCCCACAGGATTCAGTGTTAATCAGTGAGACTCCCATAGGGTTCAGTGTTAATCAGTTAGACTCCCACAGGGATCAGTGTTAATCAGTGAGCCTCTCACAGGGTGCAGTGTTAATCAGTGAGACTCCCACAGCGTTCAGTGTTAATCTGTGAGACTCCCACAGCGTTCAGTGTTAATCTGTGAGACTCCCACAGGATTCAGTGTTAATCAGTGAGACTCCCACAGGGTTCAGTGTTAATCATTGAGACTCCCACAGGGTTCAGTGTTAATCAGTGAGACGACCATAGGTTTCAGTGACAATCACTGAGACTCCCATAGGGTTGAGTGTTAATCAGTGAGACTCCCATAGGGTTCAGTGTTAATCAGTGAGGCTCCCACAAGTTTCAGTGTTAATCAGTGAGACTCCCATAGGTTTCAGTGTTAATCATTGAGACTCGCATAGGGTTCAGTGTTAATCAGTGAGACTCCCACAGGGTTCAGTGTTAATCAGTGATACTCCCACAGGGTTCAGTGTTAATCAGTGAGACTCCCACAGCGTTCAGTGTTAATCTGTGAGACTCCCACAGGGTTCAGTGTTAATCAGTGAGACTCCCACAGGGTTCAGGGATAATCAGTGAGACCCCCACAGGGTTCAGTGTTAATCAGTGAGACTCCCATAGGGTTCAATGTTCATCATTGAGTCTTCCACAGGGTTCAGTGTTAATCAGTGAGACTCCCACAGGGTTCAGTGTTAATCAGTGAGACTCCCATAGGATTCACTGTTAATCAGTGAGACTCCCATAGGGTTCAGTGTTAATCAGTGAGACTCCCATAGGGTTCAGTGTTAATCAGTGAGACTCCCACAGGGTTCAGTGTTAATCAGTGAGACTCCCACAGGGTTCAGTGTTAATCAGTGAGACTCCCACAGGGTTCAGTATTAATCAGTGAGACTCCCACAGGGTTCAGTGTTAATCACTAAAACTCCGACAGGTTTCAGTGTTAATCAGTGAGACTCCCACAGGGTTCAGTGTTAATCAGTGAGACTCCCACAGGGTTCAGTGTTAATCAGTGAGACTCCCACAGGGTTCAGTGTTAATCAGTGAGACTCCCACAGGGTTCAGTGTTAATCAGTGAGACTCCCACAGGGTTCAGTGTTAATCAGTGAGACTCCCACAGGGTTCAGTGTTAATCAGTGAGACTCCCATAGGGTTCAGTGTTAATCAGTGAGACTCCCACAGGGATCAGTGTTAATCAGTGAGCCTCTCACAGGGTTCAGTGTTAATCTGTGAGACTCCCACAGGGTTCAGTGTTAATCATTGAGACTCCTACAGGGTTCAGTGTTAATCAGTGAGACGACCATAGGTTTCAGTGACAATCACTGAGACTCCCATAGGGTTGAGTGTTAATCAGTGAGACTCCCACAGGGTTCAGTGTTAATCAGTGAGACTCCCATAGGGTTCACTGTTCATCATTGAGTCTTCCACAGGGTTCAGTGTTAATCAGTGAGACTCCCACAGGGTTCAGTGTTAATCAGTGAGACTCCCATAGGATTCACTGTTAATCAGTGAGACTCCCATAGGGTTCAGTGTTAATCAGTGAGACTCCCATAGGGTTCAGTGTTAATCAGTGAGACTCCCACAGGGTTCAGTGTTAATAAGTGAGACTCCCACAGGGTTCAGTGTTAATCAGTGAGACTCCCACAGGGTTCAGTATTAATCAGTGAGACTCCCACAGGGTTCAGTGTTAATCACTGAAACT
Source organism: Petromyzon marinus (assembly GCF_048934315.1). Taxonomy (NCBI): domain Eukaryota; kingdom Metazoa; phylum Chordata; class Hyperoartia; order Petromyzontiformes; family Petromyzontidae; genus Petromyzon; species Petromyzon marinus. The sequence continues at coordinate 231,729 of NW_027423108.1, forward strand.
CCGACAGGTTTCAGTGTTAATCAGTGAGACTCCCATAGGGTTGAGTGTTAATCAGTGAGACTCCCATAGGGTTCAGTGTTAATCAGTGAGGCTCCCACAAGTTTCAGTGTTAATCAGTGAGACTCCCATAGGGTTCAGTGTTAATCATTGAGACTCGCATAGGGTTCAGTGTTAATCAGTGAGACTCCCACAGGGTTCACTGTTAATCAGTGAGACTCCCACAGGGTTCAGTATTAATCAGTGAGACTCCCATAGGGTTCAGTGTTAATCAGTGAGACTCCCACAGGGTTCAGTATTAATCAGTGAGACTCCCACAGGGTTCAGTATTAATCACTGAAACTCCGACAGGTTTCAGTGTTAATCAGTGAGACTCCCATACGGTTCAGTGTTAATCAGTGAGACTCGCATAGGGTTCAGTGTTAATCAGTGAGACTCCCACAGGGTTCAGTGTTAATCAGTGAGGCTCCCACAGGGTTCAGTGTTAATCAGTGAGACTCCCACAGGGTTCAGTGTTAATCAGTGATACTCCCACAGGGTTCAGTGTTAATCAGTGAGACTCCCACAGCGTTCAGTGTTAATCTGTGAGACTCCCACAGGGTTCAGTGTTAATCAGTGAGACTCCCATAGGGTTCAGTGTTAATCAGTGAGACTCCCATAGGGTTCAGTGTTAATCATTGAGACTCGCATAGGGTTCAGTGTTAATCAGTGAGACTCCCACAGGGTTCAGTGTTAATCAGTGAGGCTCCCACAGGGTTCAGTATTAATCAGTGAGACTCCCATAGGGTTCAGTGTTAATCAGTGAGACTCCCACAGGGTTCAGTATTAATCAGTGAGACTCCCACAGGGTTCAGTGTTAATCACTGAAACTCCGACAGGTTTCAGTGTTAATCAGTGAGACTCCCATACGGTTCAGTGTTAATCAGTGAGACTCGCATAGGGTTCAGTGTTAATCAGTGAGACTCCCACAGGGTTCAGTGTTAATCAGTGAGGCTCCCACAGGGTTCAGTGTTAATCAGTGAGACTCCCACAGGGTTCAGTGTTAATCAGTGATACTCCCACAGGGTTCAGTGTTAATCAGTGAGACTCCCACAGCGTTCAGTGTTAATCTGTGAGACTCCCACAGGGATCAGTGTTAATCTGTGAGACTCCCACAGGATTCAGTGTTAATCAGTGAGACTCCCACAGGGTTCAGTGTTAATCATTGAGACTCCCACAGGGTTCAGTGTTAATCAGTGAGACGACCATAGGTTTCAGTGACAATCACTGAGACTCCCATAGGGTTGAGTGTTAATCAGTGAGACTCCCATAGGGTTCAGTGTTAATCAGTGAGGCTCCCACTGGGTTCAGTCTTAATCAGTGAGATTCCCATAGGGTTCAGTGTTAATCAGTGAGACTCCCACAGGGTTCAGTGTTAATCACTGAAACTCCGACAGGTTTCAGTGTTAATCAGTGAGACTCCCATACGGTTCAGTGTTAATCAGTGAGACTCGCATAGGGTTCAGTGTTAATCAGTGAGACTCCCACAGGGTTCAGTGTTAATCAGTGAGGCTCCCACAGGGTTCAGTGTTAATCAGTGAGACTCCCACAGGGTTCAGTGTTAATCAGTGATACTCCCACAGGGTTCAGTGTTAATCAGTGAGACTCCCATAGGGTTCAGTGTTAATCATTGAGACTCGCATAGGGTTCAGTGTTAATCAGTGAGACTCCCACAGGGTTCAGTGTTAATCAGTGAGACTCCCACAGGGATCAGTGTTAATCAGTGAGCCTCTCACAGGGTTCAGTGTTAATCAGTGAGACTCCCACAGCGTTCAGTGTTAATCTGTGAGACTCCCACAGCGTTCAGTGTTAATCTGTGAGACTCCCACAGGATTCAGTGTTAATCAGTGAGACTCCCACAGGGTTCAGTGTTAATCATTGAGACTCCCACAGGGTTCAGTGTTAATCAGTGAGACGACCATAGGTTTCAGTGACAATCACTGAGACTCCCATAGGGTTGAGTGTTAATCAGTGAGACTCCCATAGGGTTCAGTGTTAATCAGTGAGGCTCCCACAAGTTTCAGTGTTAATCAGTGAGACTCCCATAGGTTTCAGTGTTAATCATTGAGACTCGCATAGGGTTCAGTGTTAATCAGTGAGACTCCCACAGGGTTCAGTGTTAATCGGTGATACTCCCACAGGGTTCAGTGTTAATCAGTGAGACTCCCACAGCGTTCAGTGTTAATCTGTGAGACTCCCACAGGGTTCAGTGTTAATCAGTGAGACTCCCATAGGGTTCAGTGTTAATCAGTGAGACTCCCACAGGGATCAGTGTTAATCAGTGAGCCTCTCACAGGGTTCAGTGTTAATCAGTGAGACTCCCACAGCGTTCAGTGTTAATCTGTGAGACTCCCACAGCGTTCAGTGTTAATCTGTGAGACTCCCACAGGATTCAGTGTTAATCAGTGAGACTCCCACAGGGTTCAGTGTTAATCATTGAGACTCCCACAGGGTTCAGTGTTAATCAGTGAGACGACCATAGGTTTCAGTGACAATCACTGAGACTCCCATAGGGTTGAGTGTTAATCAGTGAGACTCCCATAGGGTTCAGTGTTAATCAGTGAGGCTCCCACAAGTTTCAGTGTTAATCAGTGAGACTCCCATAGGTTTCAGTGTTAATCATTGAGACTCGCATAGGGTTCAGTTTTAATCAGTGAGACTCCCACAGGGTTCAGTGTTAATCAGTGATACTCCCACAGGGTTCAGTGTTAATCAGTGAGACTCCCACAGCGTTCAGTGTTAATCTGTGAGACTCCCACAGGGTTCAGTGTTAATCAGTGAGACTCCCACAGGGTTCAGGGATAATCAGTGAGACCCCCACAGGGTTCAGTGTTAATCAGTGAGACTCCCATAGGGTTCACTGTTCATCATTGAGTCTTCCACAGGGTTCAGTGTTAATCAGTGAGACTCCCACAGGGTTCAGTGTTAATCAGTGAGACTCCCATAGGATTCACTGTTAATCAGTGAGACTCCCATAGGGTTCAGTGTTAATCAGTGAGACTCCCATAGGGTTCAGTGTTAATCAGTGAGACTCCCACAGGGTTCAGTGTTAATCAGTGAGACTCCCACAGGGTTCAGTGTTAATCAGTGAGACTCCCACAGGGTTCAGTATTAATCAGTGAGACTCCCACAGGGTTCAGTGTTAATCACTGAAACTCCGACAGGTTTCAGTGTTAATCAGTGAGACTCCCACAGGGTTCAGTGTTAATCAGTGAGACTCCCACAGGGTTCAGTGTTAATCAGTGAGACTCCCACAGGGTTCAGTGTTAATCAGTGAGACTCCCACAGGGTTCAGTGTTAATCAGTGAGACTCCCACAGGGTTCAGTGTTAATCAGTGAGACTCCCACAGGGTTCAGTGTTAATCAGTGAGACTCCCATAGGGTTCAGTGTTAATCAGTGAGACTCCCACAGGGATCAGTGTTAATCAGTGAGCCTCTCACAGGGTTCAGTGTTAATCAGTGAGACTCCCACAGCGTTCAGTGTTAATCTGTGAGACTCCCACAGCGTTCAGTGTTAATCTGTGAGACTCCCACAGGGTTCAGTGTTAATCAGTGAGACTCCCACAGGGTTCAGTGTTAATCATTGAGACTCCCACAGGGTTCAGTGTTAATCAGTGAGACGACCATAGGTTTCAGTGACAGTCACTGAGACTCCCATAGGGTTGAGTGTTAATCAGTGAGACTCCCATAGGGTTCAGTGTTAATCAGTGAGGCTCCCACAAGTTTCAGTGTTAATCAGTGAGACTCCCATAGGGTTCAGTGTTAATCATTGAGACTCGCATAGAGTTCAGTGTTAATCAGTGAGACTCCCACAGGGTTCAGTGTTAATCAGTGAGACTCCCACAGGGTTCAGTATTAATCAGTGAGACTCCCATAGGGTTCAGTGTTAATCAGTGAGACTCCCACAGGGTTCAGTATTAATCAGTGTGACTCCCACAGGGTTCAGTGTTAATCACTGAAACTCCGACAGGTTTCAGTGTTAATCAGTGAGACTCCCATACGGTTCAGTGTTAATCAGTGAGACTCGCATAGGGTTCAGTGTTAATCAGTGAGACTCCCACAGGGTTCAGGGATAATCAGTGAGACCCCCACAGGGTTCAGTGTTAATCAGTGAGACTCCCATAGGGTTCACTGTTCATCATTGAGTCTTCCACAGGGTTCAGTGTTAATCAGTGAGACTCCCACAGGGTTCAGTGTTAATCAGTGAGACTCCCATAGGATTCACTGTTAATCAGTGAGACTCCCATAGGGTTCAGTGTTAATCAGTGAGACTCCCATAGGGTTCAGTGTTAATCAGTGAGACTCCCACAGGGTTCAGTGTTAATCAGTGAGACTCCCACAGGGTTCAGTGTTAATCAGTGAGACTCCCACAGGGTTCAGTATTAATCAGTGAGACTCCCACAGGGTTCAGTGTTAATCACTGAAACTCCGACAGGTTTCAGTGTTAATCAGTGAGACTCCCACAGGGTTCAGGGATAATCAGTGAGACCCCCACAGGGTTCAGTGTTAATCAGTGAGACTCCCATAGGGTTCACTGTTCATCATTGAGTCTTCCACAGGGTTCAGTGTTAATCAGTGAGACTCCCACAGGGTTCAGTGTTAATCAGTGAGACTCCCATAGGATTCACTGTTAATCAGTGAGACTCCCATAGGGTTCAGTGTTAATCAGTGAGACTCCCATAGGGTTCAGTGTTAATCAGTGAGACTCCCACAGGGTTCAGTGTTAATCAGTGAGACTCCCACAGGGTTCAGTGTTAATCAGTGAGACTCCCACAGGGTTCAGTATTAATCAGTGAGACTCCCACAGGGTTCAGTGTTAATCACTGAAACTCCGACAGGTTTCAGTGTTAATCAGTGAGACTCCCACAGGGTTCAGTGTTAATCAGTGAGACTCCCACAGGGTTCAGTGTTAATCAGTGAGACTCCCACAGGGTTCAGTGTTAATCAGTGAGACTCCCACAGGGTTCAGTGTTAATCAGTGAGACTCCCACAGGGTTCAGTGTTAATCAGTGAGACTCCCACAGGGTTCAGTGTTAATCAGTGAGACTCCCATAGGGTTCAGTGTTAATCAGTGAGACTCCCACAGGGATCAGTGTTAATCAGTGAGCCTCTCACAGGGTTCAGTGTTAATCAGTGAGACTCCCACAGCGTTCAGTGTTAATCTGTGAGACTCCCACAGGGTTCAGTGTTAATCACTGAAACTCCGACAGGTTTCAGTGTTAATCAGTGAGACTCCCATACGGTTCAGTGTTAATCAGTGAGACTCGCATAGGGTTCAGTGTTAATCAGTGAGACTCCCACAGGGTTCAGGGATAATCAGTGAGACCCCCACAGGGTTCAGTGTTAATCAGTGAGACTCCCATAGGGTTCACTGTTCATCATTGAGTCTTCCACAGGGTTCAGTGTTAATCAGTGAGACTCCCACAGGGTTCAGTGTTAATCAGTGAGACTCCCATAGGATTCACTGTTAATCAGTGAGACTCCCATAGGGTTCAGTGTTAATCAGTGAGACTCCCATAGGGTTCAGTGTTAATCAGTGAGACTCCCACAGGGTTCAGTGTTAATCAGTGAGACTCCCACAGGGTTCAGTGTTAATCAGTGAGACTCCCACAGGGTTCAGTATTAATCAGTGAGACTCCCACAGGGTTCAGTGTTAATCACTGAAACTCCGACAGGTTTCAGTGTTAATCAGTGAGACTCCCACAGGGTTCAGGGATAATCAGTGAGACCCCCACAGGGTTCAGTGTTAATCAGTGAGACTCCCATAGGGTTCACTGTTCATCATTGAGTCTTCCACAGGGTTCAGTGTTAATCAGTGAGACTCCCACAGGGTTCAGTGTTAATCAGTGAGACTCCCATAGGATTCACTGTTAATCAGTGAGACTCCCATAGGGTTCAGTGTTAATCAGTGAGACTCCCATAGGGTTCAGTGTTAATCAGTGAGACTCCCACAGGGTTCAGTGTTAATCAGTGAGACTCCCACAGGGTTCAGTGTTAATCAGTGAGACTCCCACAGGGTTCAGTATTAATCAGTGAGACTCCCACAGGGTTCAGTGTTAATCACTGAAACTCCGACAGGTTTCAGTGTTAATCAGTGAGACTCCCACAGGGTTCAGTGTTAATCAGTGAGACTCCCACAGGGTTCAGTGTTAATCAGTGAGACTCCCACAGGGTTCAGTGTTAATCAGTGAGACTCCCACAGGGTTCAGTGTTAATCAGTGAGACTCCCACAGGGTTCAGTGTTAATCAGTGAGACTCCCACAGGGTTCAGTGTTAATCAGTGAGACTCCCATAGGGTTCAGTGTTAATCAGTGAGACTCCCACAGGGATCAGTGTTAATCAGTGAGCCTCTCACAGGGTTCAGTGTTAATCAGTGAGACTCCCACAGCGTTCAGTGTTAATCTGTGAGACTCCCACAGCGTTCAGTGTTAATCTGTGAGACTCCCTCAGGGTTCAGTGTTAATCAGTGAGACTCCCACAGGGTTCAGTGTTAATCATTGAGACTCCCACAGGGTTCAGTGTTAATCAGTGAGACGACCATAGGTTTCAGTGACAGTCACTGAGACTCCCATAGGGTTGAGTGTTAATCAGTGAGACTCCCATAGGGTTCAGTGTTAATCAGTGAGGCTCCCACAAGTTTCAGTGTTAATCAGTGAGACTCCCATAGGGTTCAGTGTTAATCATTGAGACTCGCATAGAGTTCAGTGTTAATCAGTGAGACTCCCACAGGGTTCAGTGTTAATCAGTGAGACTCCCACAGGGTTCAGTATTAATCAGTGAGACTCCCATAGGGTTCAGTGTTAATCAGTGAGACTCCCACAGGGTTCAGTATTAATCAGTGTGACTCCCACAGGGTTCAGTGTTAATCACTGAAACTCCGACAGGTTTCAGTGTTAATCAGTGAGACTCCCATACGGTTCAGTGTTAATCAGTGAGACTCGCATAGGGTTCAGTGTTAATCAGTGAGACTCCCACAGGGTTCAGTGTTAATCAGTGAGGCTCCCACAGGGTTCAGTGTTAATCAGTGAGACTCCCAGAGGGTTCAGTGTTAATCAGTGATACTCCCACAGGGTTCAGTGTTAATCAGTGAGACTCCCACAGCGTTCAGTGTTAATCTGTGAGACTCCCACAGGGTTCAGTGTTAATCAGTGAGACTCCCACAGGGTTCAGTGTTAATCATTGAGACTCCCACAGGGTTCAGTGTTAATCAGTGAGACTCCCATAGGGTTCAGTGTTAATCAGTGACACTCCTCTATGGTTCGTGTGTTAATCAGTGAGACTCCCCCAGGGTCCGTGTGTTAATCAGTGAGACTCCCACAGGGTTCAGTGTTAATCAGTGAGACTCCCACAGGGTTCAGTGTTAATCAGTGAGACTCCCACAGGGTTCAGTGTTAATCAGTGAGACTCCCACAGGGTCCAGTGTTAATCACTGAGGCTCCCACAGGGTTCAGTGTTAATCAGTGAGACTCCCACAGGGTTCAGTGTTAATCAGTGAGACTCCCACAGGGTTCAGTGTTAATCATCGAGGCTCCCACAGGGTTCAGTGTTAATCAGTGAGACTCCCACAGGGTTCAGGGATAATCAGTGAGACTCCCACAGGGTTCAGTGTTAATCAGTGGGACTCCCACAGGGTTCAGGGATAATCAGTGAGACTCCCACAGGGTTCAGTATTAATCAGTGAGACTCCCATAGGGTTCACTGTTCATCATTGAGTCTTCCACAGGGTTCAGTGTTAATCAGTGAGACTCCCACAGGGTTCAGTGTTAATCAGTGAGACTCCCATAGGATTCACTGTTAATCAGTGAGACTCCCATAGGGTTCAGTGTTAATCAGTGAGACTCCCATAGGGTTCAGTGTTAATCAGTGAGACTCCCATAGGGTTCGGTGTTAATCAGTGAGACTCCCACATGGTCCAGTGTTAATCATTGAGACTCCCAAAGGGTTCAGTGTTAATCAGTGAGACTCCCATAGGGTTCACTGTTAATCAGTGTGACTCCCATAGGGTTCAGTGTTAATCAGTGAGACTCCAATAGGGTTCAGTGTTAATTATTGAGACTCCCATAGGGTTCAGTGTTAATCAGTGAGACTCCCATAGGTTTCAGTGTTATTCAGTGAGACTCCCACAGGGTTCAGTGTTAATCACTGAAACTCCGACAGGTTTCAGTGTTAATCAGTGAGACTCCCATACGGTTCAGTGTTAATCAGTGAGACTCGCATAGGGTTCAGTGTTAATCAGTGAGACTCCCACAGGGTTCAGTGTTAATCAGTGAGGCTCCCACAGGGTTCAGTGTTAATCAGTGAGACTCCCACAGGGTTCAGTGTTAATCAGTGATACTCCCACAGGGTTCAGTGTTAATCAGTGAGACTCCCACAGCGTTCAGTGTTAATCTGTGAGACTCCCACAGGGATCAGTGTTAATTTGTGAGACTCCCACAGGATTCAGTGTTAATCAGTGAGACTCCCACAGGGTTCAGTGTTAATCATTGAGACTCCCACAGGGTTCAGTGTTAATCAGTGAGACGACCATAGGTTTCAGTGACAATCACTGAGACTCCCATAGGGTTGAGTGTTAATCAGTGAGACTCCCATAGGGTTCAGTGTTAATCAGTGAGGCTCCCACAGGGTTCAGTCTTAATCAGTGAGATTCCCATAGGGTTCAGTGTTAATCAGTGAGACTCCCACAGGGTTCAGTGTTAATCACTGAAACTCCGACAGGTTTCAGTGTTAATCAGTGAGACTCCCATACGGTTCAGTGTTAATCAGTGAGACTCGCATAGGGTTCAGTGTTAATCAGTGAGACTCCCACAGGGTTCAGTGTTAATCAGTGAGGCTCCCACAGGGTTCAGTGTTAATCAGTGAGACTCCCACAGGGTTCAGTGTTAATCAGTGATACTCCCACAGGGTTCAGTGTTAATCAGTGAGACTCCCATAGGGTTCAGTGTTAATCATTGAGACTCGCATAGGGTTCAGTGTTAATCAGTGAGACTCCCACAGGGTTCAGTGTTAATCAGTGAGACTCCCACAGGGATCAGTGTTAATCAGTGAGCCTCTCACAGGGTTCAGTGTTAATCAGTGAGACTCCCACAGCGTTCAGTGTTAATCTGTGAGACTCCCACAGCGCTCAGTGTTAATCTGTGAGACTCCCACAGGATTCAGTGTTAATCAGTGAGACTCCCACAGGGTTCAGTGTTAATCATTGAGACTCCCACAGGGTTCAGTGTTAATCAGTGAGACGACCATAGGTTTCAGTGACAATCACTGAGACTCCCATAGGGTTGAGTGTTAATCAGTGAGACTCCCATAGGGTTCAGTGTTAATCAGTGAGGCTCCCACAAGTTTCAGTGTTAATCAGTGAGACTCCCATAGGTTTCAGTGTTAATCATTGAGACTCGCATAGGGTTCAGTGTTAATCAGTGAGACTCCCACAGGGTTCAGTGTTAATCAGTGATACTCCCACAGGGTTCAGTGTTAATCAGTGAGACTCCCACAGCGTTCAGTGTTAATCTGTGAGACTCCCACAGGGTTCAGTGTTAATCAGTGAGACTCCCATAGGGTTCAGTGTTAATCAGTGAGACTCCCACAGGGATCAGTGTTAATCAGTGAGCCTCTCACAGGGTTCAGTGTTAATCAGTGAGACTCCCACAGCGTTCAGTGTTAATCTGTGAGACTCCCACAGCGTTCAGTGTTAATCTGTGAGACTCCCACAGGATTCAGTGTTAATCAGTGAGACTCCCACAGGGTTCAGTGTTAATCATTGAGACTCCCACAGGGTTCAGTGTTAATCAGTGAGACGACCATAGGTTTCAGTGACAATCACTGAGACTCCCATAGGGTTGAGTGTTAATCAGTGAGACTCCCATAGGGTTCAGTGTTAATCAGTGAGGCTCCCACAAGTTTCAGTGTTAATCAGTGAGACTCCCATAGGTTTCAGTGTTAATCATTGAGACTCGCATAGGGTTCAGTGTTAATCAGTGAGACTCCCACAGGGTTCAGTGTTAATCAGTGATACTCCCACAGGGTTCAGTGTTAATCAGTGAGACTCCCACAGCGTTCAGTGTTAATCTGTGAGACTCCCACAGGGTTCAGTGTTAATCAGTGAGACTCCCACAGGGTTCAGGGATAATCAGTGAGACCCCCACAGGGTTCAGTGTTAATCAGTGAGACTCCCATAGGGTTCACTGTTCATCATTGAGTCTTCCACAGGGTTCAGTGTTAATCAGTGAGACTCCCACAGGGTTCAGTGTTAATCAGTGAGACTCCCATAGGATTCACTGTTAATCAGTGAGACTCCAATAGGGTTCAGTGTTAATCAGTGAGACTCCCATAGGGTTCAGTGTTAATCAGTGAGACTCCCACAGGGTTCAGTGTTAATCAGTGAGACTCCCACAGGGTTCAGTGTTAATCAGTTAGACTCCCACAGGGTTCAGTATTAATCAGTGAGACTCCCACAGGGTTCAGTGTTAATCACTGAAACTCCGACAGGTTTCAGTGTTAATCAGTGAGACTCCCACAGGGTTCAGTGTTAATCAGTGAGACTCCCACAGGGTTCAGTGTTAATCAGTGAGACTCCCACAGGGTTCAGTGTTAATCAGTGAGACTCCCACAGGGTTCAGTGTTAATCAGTGAGACTCCCACAGGGTTCAGTGTTAATCAGTGAGACTCCCATAGGGTTCAGTGTTAATCAGTGAGACTCCCACAGGGATCAGTGTTAATCAGTGAGCCTCTCACAGGGTTCAGTGTTAATCAGTGAGACTCCCACAGCGTTCAGTGTTAATCTGTGAGACTCCCACAGCGTTCAGTGTTAATCTGTGAGACTCCCACAGGGTTCAGTGTTAATCAGTGAGACTCCCACAGGGTTCAGTGTTAATCATTGAGACTCCCACAGGGTTCAGTGTTAATCAGTGAGACGACCATAGGTTTCAGTGACAGTCACTGAGACTCCCATAGGCTTGAGTGTTAATCAGTGAGACTCCCATAGGGTTCAGTGTTAATCAGTGAGGCTCCCACAAGTTTCAGTGTTAATCAGTGAGACTCCCATAGGGTTCAGTGTTAATCATTGAGACTCGCATAGAGTTCAGTGTTAATCAGTGAGACTCCCACAGGGTTCAGTGTTAATCAGTGAGACTCCCACAGGGTTCAGTATTAATCAGTGAGACTCCCATAGGGTTCAGTGTTAATCAGTGAGACTCCCACAGGGTTCAGTATTAATCAGTGTGACTCCCACAGGGTTCAGTGTTAATCACTGAAACTCCGACAGGTTTCAGTGTTAATCAGTGAGACTCCCATACGGTTCAGTGTTAATCAGTGAGACTCGCATAGGGTTCAGTGTTAATCAGTGAGACTCCCACAGGGTTCAGTGTTAATCAGTGAGGCTCCCACAGGGTTCAGTGTTAATCAGTGAGACTCCCAGAGGGTTCAGTGTTAATCAGTGATACTCCCACAGGGTTCAGTGTTAATCAGTGAGACTCCCACAGCGTTCAGTGTTAATCTGTGAGACTCCCACAGGGTTCAGTGTTAATCAGTGAGACTCCCACAGGGTTCAGTGTTAATCATTGAGACTCCCACAGGGTTCAGTGTTAATCAATGAGACGACCATAGGTTTCAGTGACAATCACTGAGACTCCCATAGGGTTGAGTGTTAATCAGTGAGACTCCCATAGGGTTCAGTGTTAATCAGTGAGGCTCCCACAGGGTTCAGTGTTAATCAGTGAGACTCCCACAGAGTTCAGTGTTAATCAGTGAGACTCCCATAGGGTTCAGTGTTAATCAGTGACACTCCTCTATGGTTCGTGTGTTAATCAGTGAGACTCCCCCAGGGTCCGTGTGTTAATCAGTGAGACTCCCACAGGGTTCAGTGTTAATCAGTGAGACTCCCACAGGGTTCAGTGTTAATCAGTGAGACTCCCACAGGGTTCAGTG